>NW_022991510.1:0-24282 GCF_902827175.1 Gymnodraco acuticeps
AAACACACAGATACACACACACACATGCACACACACACACCACACACACACACACACACCCACACACACCACACACACACACACAGATACACACAGACATACACACACACACACACACACACACACACACACACACACACACAA
Organism: Gymnodraco acuticeps; assembly: GCF_902827175.1. NCBI lineage: Eukaryota > Metazoa > Chordata > Actinopteri > Perciformes > Bathydraconidae > Gymnodraco > Gymnodraco acuticeps. The sequence continues at coordinate 145 of NW_022991510.1, forward strand.
ACAAACAGAGACACAAGCACACACAGATACACACACACACAGATACACACACACATACACACACACACACACACACACACAAACAGAGACACACACAAACACGAGCACACACACACACACAGAGACACACACACATACAGTACACACACACACACACACACATACATACATATATACACAAACACACACATACACACATTACTGTCTTACCCTGACACACACACACACACACACACACACACACACACACACACACACAGGTGCAGCTCTTTTTACTCTCAAATTTGAATGAATTTGAATACCAAATGATCACAGGTAACAATGTGTGAATCCACTTTGAAAGGAGGGGAGCTGTTGGGAATAAAGCATTTGTTTACCAGATGAAAACACCAGGCGCTCCTCTGAAGTGTTGGGAGTGTTGGGAGAATTAAAAAAAAATGTAAGCTGATTTTGTTGCATCAGGTTGTTAAAATACCAAATATCCGGAGAAGTAAACAGACCTGCATAAATCAGTGGATGCTCAGAGACCAGCTGAATACACTTTCCTTCATAGAGGAATGAGTCCTAAATGCTTCTTACTTCCTGTCCCCTGGACTGGAGGTCAATGTTTTGCTGAATGTGTTTTTGGTTGTTATCCTGAAATAAGGTCTGTGGACACAAGCTGAAGAGATTTTAACGTTTGTGTTCTACGACATAAAATTAGTCAGTAAATACCCCCAGTGGCTAATGTTGGGCTATAAAGGAACTACAGATCGGTCACATGACTTCACGTCACCACCGCTAAGCTAAAGGAGGCTAATGTTGGGCTATAAAGGAACTACAGATCGGTCACATGACTTCACGTCACCACCGCTAAGCTAAAGGTGGCTAATGTTGGGCTATAAAGGAACTACAGCACGGTCACATGACTTCACGTCACCACCGCTAAGCTAAAAGAGGCTAATGTTGGGCTATAGAGAAACTACAGCACGGTCACATGACTTCACGTCACCACCGCTAAGCTAAAGGTGGCTAATGTTGGGCTATAAAGGAACTACAGCACGGTCACATGACTTCACGTCACCACCGCTAAGCTAAAGGAGGCTAATGTTGGGCTATAAAGGAACTACAGCACGGTCACATGACTTCACGTCACCACCGCTAAGCTAAAGGTGGCTAATGTTGGGCTATAAAGGAACTACAGCACGGTCACATGACTTCACGTCACCACCGCTAAGCTAAAGGAGGCTAATGTTGGGCTATAAAGGAACTACAGCACGGTCACATGACTTCAAGTCACCACCGCTAAGCTAAAGGAGGCTAATGTTGGGTTATAAAGGAACTACAGCACGGTCACATGACTTCACGTCACCACCGCTAAGTTAAAGGTGGCTAATGTTGGGCTATAAAGGAACTACAGCACGGTCACATGACTTCACGTCACCACCGCTAAGCTAAAGGTGGCTAATGTTGGCCTATAAAGGAACTACAGCACGGTCACATGACTTCACGTCACCATCGCTAAGCTAGAGGTGGCTAATGTTGGGCTATAAAGGAACTACAGCACGGTCACATGACTTCACGTCACCACCGCTAAGCTAAATGTGGCTAATGTTGGGCTATAAAGGAACTACAGCACGGTCACATGACTTCACGTCACCACCGCTAAGCTAAAGGTGGCTAATGTTGGGCTATAAAGGAACTACAGCACGGTCACATGACTTCACGTCACCACCGCTAAGCTAGAGGTGGCTAATGTTGGGCTATAAAGGAACTACAGCACGGTCACATGACTTCACGTCCCCACCGCTAAGCTAAAGGCGGCTAATGTTGGGCTATAAAGGAACTACAGCACGGTCACATGACTTCACGTCACCACCGCTAAGCTAAAGGCGGCTAATGTTGGTCTATAAAGGAACTACAGCACGGTCACATGACTTCACGTCACCACCGCTAAGCTAAAGGAGGCTAATGTTGGGTTATAAAGGAACTACAGCACGGTCACATGACTTCACGTCACCACCGCTAAGCTAGAGGTGGCTAATGTTGGGCTATAATGGAACTACAGCACGGTCACATGACTTCACGTCACCACCGCTAAGCTAAAGGTGGCTAATGTTGGGCTATAAAGGAACTACAGCACGGTCACATGACTTCACGTCACCCACCGCTAAGCTAAAGGCGGCTAATGTTGGGCTATAAAGGAACTACAGCACGGTCACATGACTTCACGACACCACCGTTAAGCTAAAGGCGGCTAATGTTGGGCTATAAAAGGAACTACAGCACGGTCACATGACTTCACGTCACCACCGCTAAGCTAAAGGCGGCTAATGTTGGGCTATAAAGGAACTACAGCACGGTCACATGACTTCACGTCACCACCGCTAAGCTAAAGGTGGCTAATGTTGGGCTATAAAGGAACTACAGCACGGTCACATGACTTCACGTCACCACCGCTAAGCTAAAGGCGGCTAATGTTGGGCTATAAAGGAACTACAGCACGGTCACATGACTTCACGTCACCACCGCTAAGCTAAAGGCGGCTAATGTTGGGCTATAAAAGGAACTACAGCACGGTCACATGACTTCACGTCACCACCGCTAAGCTAAAGGCGGCTAATGTTGGGCTATAAAGGAACTACAGCACGGTCACATGACTTCACGTCACCACCGCTAAGCTAAAGGCGGCTAATGTTGGGCTATAAAGGAACTACAGCACGGTCACATGACTTCACGTCACCACCGCTAAGCTAAAGGCGGCTAATGTTGGGCTATAAAAGGAACTACAGCACGGTCACATGACTTCACGTCACCACCGCTAAGCTAAAGGCGGCTAATGTTGGGCTATAAAGGAACTACAGCACGGTCACATGACTTCACGTCACCAGCGCTAAGCTAAAGGAGGCTAATGTTGGGCTATAAAGGAACTACAGCACGTATTTTATATCTCTTCAGCTTATGTTAACCACAGACCTTCTTCAGCCAACTATAATCATTAGAAAACTTTGTGTGTGTTGTGTGTGTGTGTGTGTGTGTGTGTGTGTGTGTGTGTGTGTGTGTGTGTGTGTGTGTGTGTGTGTGTGTGTGTGTGTGTGTGTGTGTGTGTGTGTGTGTGTGTGTGTAATTGTACGCCTCCCCAGTGGGTGTGTGATGTTTAGTAACGGCCGCTTTTTCTTCTTGTTTCTCATGTTTTTTGGTTGTTTTATTAAAACATGTCACTCCGTCCTCCTCCCACTCGTCCCTCTGCGTTATCGTCTCTCCTCGGATAATAAGAGTTGATGTGTGTGAAGAGGAGTTCTCTCTCGGGAAAAATGAAGAGACGTTCTGATATAAAAATGTGATAATCAAAATGTCCCAGAGCTTCTTCGAGAAATCTAATTTCAGTGAGGAACACTTATCTAACCTTTCAGCACATATCCATATCTGAAATATAGCAGATAATTTAGTTAAAGCAACTCAACTGGGACTTCTGCAATGAAACAAATCGAGTTTATGATTAAAACATAACCATATGTGTACTTTTAGACTGTAACAGCTACACACTGAAATTAACTTAATTGTATGAGTCTGAGGAGGAGTATTTTTGATTTGTGTGGAGATTTGGACAATCTGGTCATACAATTAATGGTGTGACAAATCCTCCTCACCAATATTCACATACTGTAATTGAGAGGGTGGCAAAAAACATAAAAAGGAGTGACATGGAAGGAAATATGTGACCTGCTCTTTCAAAACCAGTCACTTTGAGCCCAGGTTGTGTACGCTGTGGGAAAGAGGAGATTCTTAGCTTTTCAAAAATATCCTTATTGTGTTCAAAATATTTCACAAAATATGACGACTGTTACCAAGACACGATTCTAAGAAAAAGGCCTCTGCAGACAAGTTTGTTGCCATACATCACTATGTAACACTCACGATCCTATTGGCTAGCGCTCCAACACATTGTACGTGATAGGGGACGGGACATCTCTAAGCGGTTTGACCAATCACAACAGAGCCGGCCAGCTGACCAGAGCAGCCTGGGCTCTGGTTTCAGACAGAGGGTGAAAAGAGGTGCTGCAGCACAGGCAGTATGAGAACAATAAAGAGCTTTTTGAACATTAAAGCATGGAGACATGTAGAGACACTACATACTAATATACACCTGAACATCAGCAGGAGAGGACTCTTTAAAGTAGAGACACTACATACTGATATACAGCTGAACATCAGCAGGAGAGGACTCTTTAAAGTAGAGACACTACATACTGATATACACCTGAACATCAGCAGGAGAGGACTCTTTAAAGTAGAGACACTACATACTGATATACACCTGAACATCAGCAGGAGAGGACTCTTTAAAGTAGAGACACTACATACTGATATACACCTGAACATCAGCAGGAGAGGACTCTTTAAAGTAGAGACACTACATACTAATATACACCTGATCATCAGCAGGAGAGGACTCTTTAAAGTAGAGACACTACATACTGATATACACCTGAACATCAGCAGGAGAGGACTCTTTAAAGTAGAGACACTACATACTGATATACACCTGAACATCAGCAGGAGAGGACTCTTTAAAGTAGAGACATTACATACTGATATACACCTGAACATCAGCAGGAGAGGACTCTTTAAAGTAGAGACACTACATACGATATACACCTGAACATCAGCAGGAGAGGACTCTTTAAAGTAGAGACACTACATACTGATATACACCTGAACATCAGCAGGAGAGGACTCTTTAAAGTAGAGACACTACATACTGATATACACCTGAACATCAGCAGGAGAGGACTCTTTAAAGTAGAGACACTACATATTGATATACACCTGAACATCAGCAGGAGAGGACTCTTTAAAGTAGAGACACTACATACTGATATACACCTGAACATCAGCAGGAGAGGACTCTTTAAAGTAGAGACACTACATACTGATATACACCTCAACATCAGCAGGAGAGGACTCTTTAAAGTAGAGACGTTACATACTGATATACACCTCAACATCAGCAGGAGAGGACTCTTTAAAGTAGAGACGTTACATACTGATATACACCTGAACATCAGCAGGAGAGGACTCTTCAAAGTAGAGACACTACATACTGATATACACCTGAACATCAGCAGGAGAGGACTCTTTAAAGTAGAGACACTACATACTGATATACACCTGGACATCAGCAGGAGAGGACTCTTTAAAGTAGAGACACTACATACTGATATACACCTGAACATCAGCAGGAGAGGACTCTTTAAAGTAGAGACATTACATACTGATATACACCTGAACATCAGCAGGAGAGGACTCTTTAAAGTAGATACACTACATACTGATATACACCTGAACATCAGCAGGAGAGGACTCTTTAAAGTAGAGACACTACATACTGATATACACCTGAACATCAACAGGAGAGGACTCTTTAAAGTAGAGACACTACATACTGATATACACCTGAACATCAGCAGGAGAGGACTCTTTAAAGTAGAGACACTACATACTGATATACACCTGAACATCAGCAGGAGAGGACTCTTTAAAGTAGAGACACTACATACTGATATACACCTGAACATCAACAGGAGAGGACTCTTTAAAGTAGAGACACTACATACTGATATACACCTGAACATCAGCAGGAGAGGACTCTTTAAAGTAGAGACACTACATACTGATATACACCTGAACATCAGCAGGAGAGGACTCTTTAAAGTAGAGACACTACATACTAATACACACCTGAACATCAGCAGGAGAGGACTCTTTAAAGTAGAGACACTACATACTGATATACACCTGAACATCAGCAGGAGAGGACTCTTTAAAGTAGAGACACTACATACTGATATACACCTGAACATCAGCAGGAGAGGACTCTTTAAAGTAGAGACACTACATACTGATATACACCTGAACATCAACAGGAGAGGACTCTTTAAAGTAGAGACACTACATACTGATATACACCTGAACATCAGCAGGAGAGGACTCTTTAAAGTAGAGACACTACATACTGATATACACCTGAACATCAGCAGGAGAGGACTCTTTAAAGTAGAGACACTACATACTAATATACACCTGAACATCAGCAGGAGAGGACTCTTTAAAGAAGAGACACTACATACTGATATACACCTGAACATCAGCAGGAGAGGACTCTTTAAAGTAGAGACACTACATACTGATATACACCTGAAAATCAGCAGGAGAGGACTCTTTAAAGTAGAGACACTACATACTGATATACACCTGACCATCAGCAGGAGAGGACTCTTTAAAGTAGAGACACTACATATTGATATACACCTGAACATCAGCAGGAGAGGACTCTTTAAAGTAGATACACTACATACTGATATACACCTGAACATCAGCAGGAGAGGACTCTTTAAAGTAGAGACACTACATACTGATATACACCTGAACATCAGCAGGAGAGGACTCTTTAAAGTAGAGACACTACATACTGATATACACCTGAACATCAGCAGGAGAGGACTCTTTAAAGTAGAGACACTACATACTGATATACACCTGAAAATCAGCAGGAGAGGACTCTTTAAAGTAGATACACCACATATTGATATACACCTGAACATCAGCAGGAGAGGACTCTTTAAAGTAGAGACACTACATACTGATATACACCTGAACTTCAGCAGGAGAGGACTCTTTAAAGTAGAGACACTACATACTGATATACACCTCAACATCAGCAGGAGAGGACTCTTTAAAGTAGAGACACTACATACTGATATACACCTGAACATCAGCAGGAGAGGACTCTTTAAAGTAGAGACGCTACATACTGATATACACCTGAACATCAGCAGGAGAGGACTCTTTAAAGTAGATACACTACATACTGATATACACCTGAACATCAGCAGGAGAGGACTCTTTAAAGTAGAGACACTACATACTGATATACACCTGGACATCAGCAGGAGAGGACTCTTTAAAGTAGAGACATTACATACTGATATACACCTGAACATCAGCAGGAGAGGACTCTTTAAAGTAGATACACTACATACTGATATACACCTGAACATCAGCAGGAGAGGACTCTTTAAAGTAGATACACTACATACTGATATAGACCTGAACATCAGCAGGAGAGGACTCTTTAAAGTAGAGACACTACATACTGATATACACCTGAACATCAGCAGGAGAGGACTCTTTAAAGTAGAGACACTACATACTGATATACACCTGAACATCAGCAGGAGAGGACTCTTTAAAGTAGAGACACTACATACTGATATACACCTGAACATCAGCAGGAGAGGACTCTTTAAAGTAGAGACACTACATACTGATATACACCTGAAAATCAGCAGGAGAGGACTCTTTAAAGTAGATACACTACATACTGATATACACCTGATCATCAGCAGGAGAGGACTCTTTAAAGTAGAGACACTACATACTGATATACACCTGAACATCAGCAGGAGAGGACTCTTTAAAGTAGAGACACTACATACTGATATACACCTGAACATCAGCAGGAGAGGACTCTTTAAAGTAGAGACACTACATACTGATATACACCTCAACATCAGCAGGAGAGGACTCTTTAAAGTAGAGACGCTACATACTGATATACACCTGAACATCAGCAGGAGAGGACTCTTTAAAGTAGAGACTCTACATACTGATATACACCTGAACATCAGCAGGAGAGGACTCTTTAAAGTAGAGACACTACATACTGATATACACCTGGACATCAGCAGGAGAGGACTCTTTAAAGTAGAGACACTACATACTGATATACACCTGAACATCAGCAGGAGAGGACTCTTTAAAGTAGAGACACTACATGCTGATATACACCTGAACATCAGCAGGAGAGGACTCTTTAAAGTAGAGACACTACATACTGATATACACCTGAACATCAGCAGGAGAGGACTCTTTAAAGTAGAGGCACTACATACTGATATACACCTGAACATCAGCAGGAGAGGACTCTTTAAAGTAGAGACACTACATACTGATATGCACCTGAACATCAGCAGGAGAGGACTCTTTAAAGTAGAGACACTACATACTGATATACACCTGAACATCAGCAGGAGAGGACTCTTTAAAGTAGAGACACTGCATACTGATATACACCTGAACATCAGCAGGAGAGGACTCTTTAAAGTAGAGACACTACACACTGATATACACCTGAACATCAGCAGGAGAGGACTCTTTAAAGTAGAGACACTACATACTGATACAGTATACACCTGACCATCAGCAGGAGAGGACTCTTTAAAGTAGAGACACTACATATTGATATACACCTGAACATCAGCAGGAGAGGACTCTTTAAAGTAGAGACACTACATACTGATATACACCTGAACATCAGCAGGAGAGGACTCTTTAAAGTAAAGACACTACATACTGATATACACCTGAACATCAGCAGGAGAGGACTCTTGAAAGTAGAGACACTACATACTGATATACACCTGAAAATCAGCAGGAGAGGACTCTTTAAAGTAGAGACACTACATACTGATATACACCTGAAAATCAGCAGGAGAGGACTCTTTAAAGTAGATACACTACATACTGATATACACCTGATCATCAGCAGGAGAGGACTCTTTAAAGTAGAGACACTACATACTGATATACACCTGAACATCAGCAGGAGAGGACTCTTTAAAGTAGAGACACTACATACTGATATACACCTGAACATCAGCAGGAGAGGACTCTTTAAAGTAGAGACACTACATACTGATATACACCTGAACATCAGCAGGAGAGGACTCTTTAAAGTAGAGACACTACATACTGATATACACCTGAACATCATCAGGAGAGGACTCTTTAAAGTAGAGACGCTACATACTGATATACACCTGAACATCAGCAGGAGAGGACTCTTTAAAGTAGAGACACTACATACTGATATACACCTGAACATCAGCAGGAGAGGACTCTTTAAAGTAGAGACACTACATACTGATATACACCTGAACATCAGCAGGAGAGGACTCTTTAAAGTAGAGACACTACATACTGATATACACCTGAACATCAGCAGGAGAGGACTCTTTAAAGTAGAGACACTACATACTGATATACACCTGAACATCAGCAGGAGAGGACTCTTTAAAGTAGAGACACTACATACTGATATACACCTGAACATCAGCAGGAGAGGACTCTTTAAAGTAGAGACACTACATACTGATATACACCTGAACATCAGCAGATATGAATATCAAAATGAGCAATAGGTAAACAAAGGATTCCAATTGTACAATATATATTATATATATAGCATAATATTTCCGTCCTTATTGATCCTTTCATTCTACATTTTCTGACTGGACGTCCTTCCATTTTAAAATTGAACACTGCCAAACAGCCACACATATGAATCTCCAGAGACAACATACTGTATTACAATGCTTGATATGTGTCTTCAATATTTTAAATAACACTGCACGGATCGATCCTTTATAAAGTATGGACAGACTTTGCCGATACTTACCCTGACTTGTAAAAATAAAGTTTAAATGAAGTCATTAAATAAGTCACCTCCCGGCTCAGTCTAAACACAGATTGAAAAATGTATTTGAAGCAGCAGCATGATGCTCGATAAACCTGTGAGTCTGAACACATATAAAAGATTTCCCTGTGAGATCTCCTCAGGGAAAAGAGAAGGAAAGGATCAGTAAAGGATTCTGATACATGTTTTATTATCCTCCCTTACCGTGATATCTGCTCTGTTGTATTTGTTTACTCAGAAGTCCTCCGGGGAAGTTTTAAAGGTTCGCAGAGAAGTCAATATTGAACCTGAAACAGCTTCAGATGAACTCATGATTTAACACACAGTCATTATTTATGTCTGCGCTGCGTTCACTGAAGTCAAACACATTATTTTCGGTGTCGCCTGCAGGAGGTTTGCAGAGGAAACAAAGCTTCAAGAGAAATACAAACTGATGTGAGAGATTGTTTGTGTTGTCGAGACGTCGGCCTGCAGGAAGCTGCTGCAGAGAAACAAATAAAAAATAGAGCGAAACACATTTGAAATCCAAAGAAAGAGATTTAAACATCATCATAACCTCTTACGTATTCATCAATGCTTTAACTACTTTGATGCTCCATATTTAATCGTCTCATCCTATCGAATAACACCTTATCTTTCGGGGAACTGTGCGCAAACACATGCATGAAAACGCCCAAATATGTCCATCCATCCATCTTCTCCCCTTCTCCGTGGTCGGGTCTCGGGGTAGCAGTTCCAGCAGAGAGCCCCAAACTTTCTTTTCCCCTCATCAACCAGCTCTGACTGGAGGATCCCAAGGCGCTCCCAGGCCAGCGAAGAGATATAATCCCTCCACCTGGTCCTAGGTCTACCCCTCGGTCGCGAGGAGGCGCCCAGGTGGCATCCTAACTAGGTGCCCGAACCACCTCAACTGGCTCCTTTTGACGCGAAGGAGCAAATATGTGCAGAATTATAATATCAATACGTTTAAATGAATGGAGACACAAGAGCAGTCGCTTCTCAAAGGTTACGTCACTAAACAAAAGGCGACAGACAGGAATGAATGGATATTGTTATGCATTCAATGCCACACACAATGACAAGTGCTATATATTATTATAAGTGTACTATTTATTTCAGGATGCTACCGGTAGAGAAGAATGATTCGACATATCAGGGCTGCCACAACATCAGGTGTTCACTACATGAACAAATTCATCTTTATGATATCATCTGGATATCTTGAGAATAAATGCTATCAGTCAGAAACATCTTTAATTGTGATATGTTTGTTGGCAAATACATTGAAGTGCGTGGAGTCCGTTACAATGTGTGTTGTTTATCTGATTTAAGGTTATTTGTACCATTTAAAATACACATATCACAAAGATAACAAATGATAGAGAGTGAAGTAAGAAGGAGAAAACCCACTGCTGTTAAACCCACACAGGTTTTTTTTATCTTGTACAATTTGAAATAGTCTTTCCTCTCCGGGCTAAATCCGCCACAGGGAAGCTTCTTTACGTTCAGCGTTTAGTCAGTCCTTTTAATCCTCGGCTAACGAATGCTAACTGACACTTTATCCAGAAACATTCATCACAGTCTCCGGCTTTCCTCTGAGGAACACGCTCATAGTGTTAGTTATCAGAGAGTAGGAACAGTTTAAGAGGTTTTCATGAGGACGAGGACTCTCACAAATCCCTCTGGAGAAAAGGAGGAAGAGGATTAATTAAAAACCAGAGGAGGATAGGGAAGAGAGGAAATAAGACCGGGGGTTATGTGTATTGTAATGACACAGCAGACAATGAAATGCAGAAAGTGTTGAGGGTATATGAGGAGAGAAAAGACTGTCCTCACTTTTGAAATATCTCCTAAATGTCCACATACCTAAAATACAAAGCCCCTCTTTTCTAATGTCACCACTTTCAAACAAGGCTCCCACTTTCCACAAACTTCCTAACTTTAAAATATCCCTAAGAAATCGCTACCTTCCCAAAGTTTCCACATTTCCCAAAATGTCCCCAATTTTTATCATTTTCTACAAAGGTTCCCACTTTTCAAATGTTTTAACTTTCCTACTTTTCACAAATCTCCACGTGCTCACTTTCAAAAGTTTATCCTTACACACAAAACATTGCTTTCCACATGTTCCCACCTTCCCAAAAAGTTCCCAAACGTCTCCTTTTCTAAAATATCCTATCCCACATATTAGAAATGTCCCTGCTTTCCAACAATGTCCCTACCTTTTTCTTAAATGTCCCAAATTACGATCATCCTTACTTTCTTGAAATGTCCTCCCTTTTCAAATGTGTTTACTTTCCAAAAATAATCCCCACTTTCCACGTAATATGTTTATTTTTGAAAAGGATGCTCACTTTCAAAAGTAAATCTGTACAGAAACACCCTTGCTTTCTACATATGTCCCTACTATCTTAAAATGTCCTCCCTTTGCAAAAATACTCCCACTTTCCAAGCAATGTAACTACTTTCAACGAACATCCTCACCTCCCACTAAAATCCAGAATTTCTAAAAATGTCCACCTTTTCCAAAAATGGACCGACTTTCTAATACTTTACAATTTGTTTCTGATTTCCAACTATGTCCCCACTTTCTACGAACATCCTTACTTTCTCAAATAAATTCCCACTTTTTAGAAGTCCTCGTAATGTAGGTGGTCCCCATAACAATGCAAGTACAGGAACATACACACACATGTTGCTTTTTGACCACTGACAAAAATGCATAAAGTGTCATTTAGTTTCTGTGTGTGTGTGTGTGTGTGTGTGTGTGTGTGTGTGTGTGTGTGTGTGTGTGTGTGTGTGTGTGTGTGTGTGTGTGTGTGTGTGTGTGTGTGTGTGTGTGTGTGTGTGTGTTGTGTGTGTGTGTAGCTCTTGGCCTGTTCTATTTAAAAAGCAGAAGATAGATGATGAGAGATAAATTGTTCACAATGACAGAACTCGCTGTGGGCGAATCAGATCAGTGAAATATCGGACTCTCCATCTTTTCTCCCAAAAGTTAAAGTTCCTGCTTCTGCCTCTGAATTTAACTCTGGAGATAAATCATCAGTAATGAAGCGAGAGGAGAAGTAGGACATGTTAGGAAAGGACATTCTGATTATGGGATGCAGAGAAAACTCAAAGAAATACAGCTGGAAATAAAATGCCTCTGTTCTCTTTGCACTAAAACATTAGTCCTTAGAGTAGCACAGGTTTTTAATAAGTCAGCATGCACATTAAATACCTTCTCCATACGAGTAGCTGAACGTTTACAAAATAAATCAGTCAAAATGTTCAGTGGTAAAAGTATGTGCGGTGGAAAAGGCCTTACTTTATGTGTTAACGTACGATGGACTGATTTGTTTATTTAAAGGTCCCATGTCATGGCCATTTCCACTGATCATAATTCCATTGTTGTGGTCTACTAGAATAGATTTATACTGTGCAATTTTCCAAACTCACATTGGTTTCGCATACAGCATCTCTGTAAAGCAGGGGTGGGGAACCTCCGGCCCCCGGGCCCAATACGGCCCGCGAGACCATTTGGTACGGCCCTCGAGGTAATTTATAAACACACGCAAAAAAGAAAAAAATTAAAGAAATCTAGACCGCAAAATAATTAAACAAGCAAGTGCCTGTTTTTCCTGGCAACGGTCATGGTCCTTGAACACAACACGAGCCTAACGTGTCATCACGTGGTATGTCTCGTCTGACAGGGGTGCAGTTCTGACGGAGAGCACCAGAACGCCGCTCCGGGACTTCAGACATTGCAGTACCCATTAGGAGCCGTACACATGCTGCAGTTTCTGCGTGGCTGTGTCTTTAGTTGAAAGCCAGCGGCGATCTGTTCATCTGTCATACAGATCATACAGTCAATAACTTTGTTGCTATTAGCATCTGGTTAGCTAGCTATGCTAACGAATATAAGAAGCTTTTTCTCCAACCAGTGAGGTAAAGGCACATCTTTATATGATCATTATAGTTATAAAATAAGAGAATAAAGTAAACAGGTATAAAATACTATATGACAGTAAAAAAAAGTTGTTATTAATAAACAAGAATACAGTTTGAAAGGAGAGTGATTTGTAAAATATCCATAAAGAAAAAGTAAATCTGTTTACAGTTCTGTTTCATCTGGGTGTTGAGAGATGTTTCCATAGATCTCCTAATGTTGCTCTCAAAGTGCACCAGATTGATGCTTTTAACTTCAATATTTTAAAACAAATCTTCCCGGGGGAGCAAGCCCCCCCCGGACCCCCCTAGAGGAGGTGAGGTCCCCCCCACTTCAATCATGTTCACATGGATAGGAAACTAAATACATTTGCACACATCTTGTGTCCATATCTTTCTGTTTTGGTGGTCATGCCACACCGTGCACGTGTATGCATGCCACACCGTGCACGTGCATGCATGCGTGAGTCATGGCAAGATATCTGGATTAAGAGGTTGCTTTTTATTTGCACAGCATGAAAGAAAGGCCAACTGAATGTGCTGTGATTTTTAAGCAGAGGTCAATAATGTGTACGGCCCTCGGAGGATGTTGAAAAAATTGAAATGGCCCTTGAGAGGAAAAAGGTTCCCCACCCCTGCTGTAAAGTATGTGTATTCAGCAGTATTCACTCTCTCCACTAAACGGCTCATTGCAGCTCTTGCCCCCCCCCTCCCTGTGAGCCCAGTGTGCTCTGATTGGTCGGGACCAGTCTGGACGTTGTGAATCGCGCTGAACTCCGTGGAGGTGTGATTTCCTTGTTTAGCGATACACAGCGAAACACAGCCAAATTCATCCTGAGCACACACAAAGTCACAGCCGAAGTAAAAACAATAAGTGTGGCTTGATATTGAGTCAGTAAAAGGTTGATAAACGCTGTGAGAACGGGTCTGCAGAGAGAACGGGTCTGCAGAGAGAACGGGTCTGTAGAGAGAATGGGTCTGCAGAGAGAACGGGTCTGTAGAGAGAATGGGTCTGCAGAGAGAACGGGTCTGCAGAGAGAATGGGTCTGCAGAGAGAACGGGTCTGCAGAGAGAATGGGTCTGCAGAGAGAATGGGTCTGCAGAGAGAACGGGTCTGCAGAGAGAACGGGTCTGCAGAGAGAATGGGTCTGCAGAGAGAACGGGTCTGTAGAGAGAATGGGTCTGCAGAGAGAAACGGGTCTGTAGAGAGAAATGGGTCTGCAGAGAGAACGGGTCTGCAGAGAGAATGGGTCCTGCAGAGAGAATGGGTCTGCAGAGAGAATGGGTCTGCAGAGAGAATGGGTCCTGCAGAGAGAACGGGTCTGCAGAGAGAATGGGTCTGCAGAGAGAACGGGTCCTGTAGAGAGAACGGGTCTGCAGAGAGAATGGGTCTGCAGAGAGAATGGGTCTGCAGAGAGAACGGGTCTGCAGAGAGAAGTGGGTCTTGCAGACGAGAACGGGTCTGCAGAGAGAATGGGTCTGCAGAGAGAACGGGTCTGGCAGAGAGAACGAACGGGTCTGCTGAGAGAATGGGGCTGCAGAGAGAATGGGTCTGCAGAGAGAATGGGTCTGTAGAGAGAATGGGTCCTGCAGAGAGAACGGGTCTGCAGAGAGAAAGCAGAGAGAACTGGGTCTGCAGAGAGAACGGGTCTGCAGAGAAGGTCGGCAGAGAGAACGGGTCTGTAGAGAGAATGGGTCTGCAGAGAGAAGGGGTCTGTAGAGAGAATGGGTCTGCAGAGAGAATGGGTCTGCAGAGAGAACGGGTCTGCAGAGAGAATGGGTCTGCAGAGAGAACGGGTCTGCAGAGAGAACGGGTCTGCAGAGAGAATGGGTCTGCAGAGAGAACGGGTCTGTAGAGAGAATGGGTCTGCAGAGAGAATGGGTCTGCAGAGAGAATGGGTCTGCAGAGAGAATGGGTCTGCAGAGAGAATGGGTCTGCAGAGAGAATGGGTCTGCAGAGAGAACGGGTCTGCAGAGAGAATGGGTCTGCAGAGAGAACGGGTCTGCAGAGAGAACGGGTCTGCTGAGAGAATGGGTCTGCAGAGAGAACGGGTCTGCAGAGAGAACGGGTCTGCAGAGAGAATGGGTCTGCAGAGAGAATGGGTCTGCAGAGAGAACGGGTCTGCAGAGAGAACGGGTCTGTAGAGAGAATGGGTCTGCAGAGAGAATGGGTCTGCAGAGAGAATGGGTCTGCAGAGAGAATGGGTCTGCAGAGAGAACGGGTCTGCAGAGAGAATGGGTCTGTAGAGAGAATGGGTCTGCAGAGAGAATGGGTCTGCAGAGAGAACGGGTCTGCAGAGAGAACGGGTCTGCAGAGAGAATGGGTCTGCAGAGAGAATGGGTCTGCAGAGAGAATGGGTCTGCAGAGAGAACGGGTCTGCAGAGAGAATGGGTCTGCAGGAGAATGGGTCTGCAGAGAGAACGGGTCTGCAGAGAGAATGGTCTGTAGAGAGAATGGGTCTGCAGAGAGAATGGGTCTGCAGAGAGAACGGGTCTGCAGGAGAAGGGTCTGCAGAGAGAACGGGTCTGCAGAGAGAATGGGTCTGCAGAGAGAATGGGTCTGCAGAGAGAATGGTCTGCAGAGAGGACGGGTCTGTAGAGAGAATGGGTCTGCAGAGAGAATGGGTCTGCAGAGAGAATGGGTCTGCAGAGAGAATGGGTCTGCAGAGAGAACGGGTCTGCAGAGAGAATGGGTCTAGAGAGATGGGTCTGCAGAGAGAATGGGTCTGCAGAGAGAACGGGTCTGCGAGAGAATGGGTCTGCAGAGAGAATGGGTCTGCAGAGAGAATGGGTCTGCAGAGAGAATGGGTCTGCAGAGAGAACGGGTCTGCAGAGAGAATGGGTCTGTAGAGAGAATGGGTCTGCAGAGAGAATGGGTCTGCAGAGAGAACGGGTCTGCAGAGAGAATGGGTCTGCAGAGAGAATGGGTCTGCAGAGAGAATGGGTCTGCAGAGAGAATGGGTCTGCAGAGAGAATGGGTCTGCAGAGAGAATGGGTCTGCAGAGAGAATGGGTCTGCAGGAGAATGGGTCTGCAGAGAGAATGGGTCTGCAGAGAGAATGGGTCTGCAGAGAGAAGGGTCTGCAGAGAGAATGGGTCTGCAGAGAGAATGGGTCTGCAGAGAGAATGGGTCTGCAGAGAGAATGGGTCTGCGAGAGAATGGGTCTGCAGAGAGAATGGGTCTGCAGAGAGAATGGGTCTGCAGAGAGAATGGGTCTGCAGAGAGAATGGGTCTGCAGAGAGAATGGGTCTGCAGAGAGAATGGGTCTGCAGAGAGAATGGGTCTGCAGAGAGAATGGGTCTGCAGAGAGAATGGGTCTGCAGAGAGAATGGGTCTGCAGAGAGAATGGGGTCTGCAGAGAGAATGGGTCTGCTGAGAGAATGGGTCTGCAGAGAGAATGGGTCTGCAGAGAGAACGGGTCTGTAGAGAGAATGGGTCTGTAGAGAGAACGGGTCTGTAGAGAGAATGGGTCTGCAGAGAGAACGGGTCTGTAGAGAGAATGGGTCTGTAGAGAGAATGGGTCTGCAGAGAGAATGGGTCTGCAGAGAGAATGGGTCTGCAGAGAGAACGGGTCTGCAGAGAGAACGGGTCTGTAGAGAGAACGGGTCTGCAGAGAGAATGGGTCTGCAGAGAGAACGGGTCTGTAGAGAGAATGGGTCTGCAGAGAGAACGGGTCTGTAGAGAGAATGGGTCTGTAGAGAGAATGGGTCTGCAGAGAGAATGGGTCTGCAGAGAGAATGGGTCTGCAGAGAGAACGGGTCTGCAGAGAGAACGGGTCTGTAGAGAGAACGGGTCTGCAGAGAGAACGGGTCTGCAGAGAGAATGGGTCTGCAGAGAGAACGGGTCTGCAGAGAGAATGGGTCTGCAGAGAGAACGGGTCTGTAGAGAGAACGGGTCTGCAGAGAGAATGGGTCTGCAGAGAGAATGGGTCTGCAGAGAGAACGGGTCTGCTGAGAGAATTTCTCCTCGATCCCAACTGTCTGTTATCAGCCTGCAGCCAGGGAGGAGAGATCAGCAGAGCTGCTTGCACTGAGTGTGTGAGGAAGTCTGTGGATTGGTCAATTTGGACCAATCAGCGGGGTCTTAACGTAACGGCTCCGCGGACGTAACGTAACGGCTCCACGGATTGGTCCATTTCGTTCCGGGTACGGATGACATCATGCGTACCCGGAAGAATCAAATGGACAGTGACGTATCTCCAACGAGGCGTTTTGGGGAGGTATTTTCTGTGTTAGAGTTTTACTCGCTACAGGGTGTACTTTGAGGGTTTTGACTCTGCACACCGTTTACATGCATAAAAACCTTCATAACAACAAGGGGACGGGTAATAACCGGAAAAGCATGACATGGGACCTTTAAAATACGTGTGTTGCGTACACATTTAATGATGCATGTATTTATTTAAACAAGGACCATGCATACAAATACATTAATCTCAGAGAAGAGATCATTTATGCCAGATTAGCAAATAGCTAATTTCCATCTGCAGTCCTGAGGTATGTATTTGAAGAACAGACCACCAAGAAATAAAATATAGAATGAGAGTAAGAGAGAAAGACGGAGGCATTATTAAAGCACTGGAGATATACCAGCTCTGGTTCAAACATAATTAAAGGACTGTCATTTTGTCTTCTTCCTGCGAACATGGAAGCGCCGCCTCGGGCTGGATCCTCACGCTCTATTCTGTGAATGTAAATGTGTGTTTGTTTTGCAGGAGAAAGCCTCGAGGGGGAAGTTATTCTAGGTCATCAAAGCACTGCGTTAAACTCCACACAGCATCCCAAATCTGCAAATGATTCAGCAAGAAAGAAAAGAGCTGAATAATAATTACATTTTTATTTTGTTATCACATTTCCGGCTCTCTTTCTTGTGCTGCATTTCTTACATTTTTTGTCTGAAATGATTTCGGTTGTGTTTTTTCTCAATATAATCAGGTGACATGTTTTGGTTCCTGCATCCTCGCCCCCAGTTTATAAAACAGCCGACATTTATTCAAATTAGAGGAAAACTGTAACGCCTTCTCGGAAACAAATACCAACAATCTATGTAGTGGCTTCATGTGGAGGACTTGGTGGAACTTGTGCAGAATATACAAAATAAACCATTCATTGAAATGAAGCTTTGTCTCATTTATTCACTGACACACATGGAAACACTTCATCTCCAATGATCCTTTTGACTTTGATTTTGAAACACAAGGAGACAAATAAAACCTGTTGACCATCGAAACATCCAATCCCCAATTAGTCACTAGGTTCAAATAAATAGAAAATAACACGGTTTTATAGATTCAAAGGTACATCAGCAGAAAGCAGTGGATGGGTTTCACGTCACTGACACACACTGTCATCGTCAGCTAAACACAAAAGCAATCAACACCAGAGGAGGCTGATTCTGACGGGAAGCGCAGAGTTTCCCTGTTTCATTTCAGTGTCCAAAGTAAAGGAAGATGGAGCCATCACATGAAGTGCAAACAAATGGGAAATAGAGGGGAAAGCGGAGCAACTTGGAAAGTGTGGACACAAAGTGGAAACAATTTGAAAACTGGTCCAAAATATGAATTCGATGTTGATCTTTCTGGAACAATTGGGGGTTAATCCATGAATCAATAAAGAGAGCATTATCAGAGACATTTTGAATCCTTTAAAGTCATATTTACAGTAGAATAATCAATGGTTTCAGCTTCTTAAATATGCGTTTTAAAGTGAAATGGGAAAGGACTGTGGGTAGGACAGAAGAAGACTTTTAAAGACATCAACATGTCCTTCACTCTTCTCTGACATTTTACAGACCAAACATGTCGTGAATGTCTCCGTTCAACAAACCACAACAATCTCAAAGCCTGCAGATTAATGATGTCACATGTTGTTACTAAAAACATGCATTTCTATGGAAGTATTGTCTGATTTATGGAGTGAAACAAAGAGATATCCCTTTTTAAACTTTGACTCAACAACATGAAAACTGGCTTTATCAAATGTCCACACACTCATATTTAATTAGATAATGCCTCATTTGCATATTTAAACATTCAGAAACCCTGTATTACAAAACATAAATATAAATATCATAATGTAAGAGGTGCACTTGGTGATATATATTCCTTTTCTCCTCTGATGCCTTTAAATCCTGTTATTCGGACATGAAAGCGGTTTTGTTGTTGTAGATATAATGCAGTTTGTGAACAGCAGGTAGAAGAAAACGCATAAGGGATAAATGTAGCTTTGGAGCTAACAGCTGCCTCCTGCTGGGCTAATATGTCTCTCTCTGTATTACTTTTGTCCTCATTGTAAATAACAGCTGTGGTGACGATAAATGACCTTCCTGCTGTTCCTTCGCATGAAAAAAGTATATTTGTTTGCTTATAACTTAGAGTAACTCTGTGTGACATTTAATGCAACAATCAAGTTCCTTTCAGTCTTTCTGTACCCTGAGCTAGCTCTCGTTATGCTCCAAAAAGTGACAATAAAGTGATTTATAAACGTCTGTGTTGATGCTATTACCCTCGTAAGATAATAAACCCTGGGATGAATATTTAACATGTTTGAAGTGATAACATCCACTTATTCTCGACTTACACTTATAAACATCAAACTCAACAGTTTTATGAGAATAACATGTTCTTTACATTCATTGTCTCCCTCTTTCTTGTGTCTTGTTGTCTTGAGTTTTCTTAAACATCAGGGAGGTCAAATTAGAGAAAGAACTATGAGTAATCTAGATTTGTAATTATCAAAACTGTGGGGGGAACGTCTGAAGCAATAGGAGTCAGGACTCAGAGAGACACGAGGAGAGCTGGAGTTCTGATGGAGTCAGGACTCAGAGACACGAGGAGAGCTGGAGCTCTGATGGAGTCAGGACTCAGAGAGACACGAGGAGAGCTGGAGCTCTGATGGAGTCAGGACTCAGAGACACGAGGAGAGCTGGAGCTTTGATGGAGTCAGGACTCAGAGAGACACGAGGAGAGCTGGAGCTCTGATGGAGTCAGGACTCAGAGAGACACGAGGAGAGCTGGAGCTCTGATGGAGTCAGGACTCAGAGAGACACGAGGAGAGCTGGAGCTCTGATGGAGTCAGGACTCAGAGACACGAGGAGAGCTGGAGCTCTGATGGAGTCAGGACTCAGAGAGACACGAGGAGAGCTGGAGCTCTGATGGAGTCAGGACTCAGAGAGACACGAGGAGAGCTGGAGTTCTGATGGAGTCAGGACTCAGAGACACGAGGAGAGCTGGAGCTCTGATGGAGTCAGGACTCAGAGACACGAGGAGAGCTGGAGCTCTGATGGAGTCAGAACTCAAAGAGACACGAGGAGAGCTGGAGCTTTGATGGAGTCAGGACTCAGAGAGACGAGGAGAGCTGGAGCTCTGATGGAGTCAGGACTCAGAGAGACGAGGAGAGCTGGAGCTCTGATGGAGTCAGGACTCAGAGAGACACGAGGAGAGCTGGAGCTCTGATGGCAAACACTGACGGTTTATTTGGAGCTTCGGCCGGAGAACGAGACACGATCGACCACACGGTAGAGATGCCACAATCAGTTCTGAAGAGCCCTCCTGCAGCTCCAGGTTTTAACAGAGTGTAATAATCAACATTCTTCACTAGAGAGACTAAACAGCTGAGGACACTGAATCACAGTTGTTGTCGCTTATGGCTCGGGGTCATCTACACCCCGAGAAGGATGTGTTCCAGGTGTCCCACAACAATAACTATCTCTGACCGAGAGCTGCCCGGTCACAAACTGGTAGCAACAACAACATGCTAGGGCAGCCCCTCCTTCAGGGTTCACAAAAACTCATTTCCAACAACGGTAGTTAGCAGCAATAGCTCCAAAAGTCTCTTGATTCAGCGCAAAATGTGCCAAGAGTAAATTCAATTATTATCATTTTCTATCAAATGTAAGCATTTGCAAACCCTAACTGATTGTTTGACCCATGTTGATTTCAACAGAGCTAAATAAACCAAAATGCACTTTCAAGTTTAGATTGAAAAAATCTCAACAGTGTCTCTACTCTAACGGCCCGTCCACACGGCGGCGTGCGTTGAAGCTTCAACGCTTCTGCCCATTCACTTTGAATGGGGTGACGTCAAGCTTTGCCGAACTGCATTGTGGGAGCGTCGCTTCGCTTTGCTCACATTGCTCGCTTCAAAAGTTGAGCAATGTTCAACTTTTGAAGCTTCGACGGAAGCTCTAGCCAATCAAACCGCGTGCTTGTGTGTCGGGGGCGGGAGATTCATGTGATTGGTTGTTGGTCGAGTTTCAGACACGCCCGCCGGCAAGCTTCAACGCACGCCGCCGTGTGGACGCTGCGTAAGGGACCAACTAGTTCTATTTGCTTTAAAAGAAACAACAGGAATTTTTGGAATGTTTCTGATTTTTTTTCTCAAAATTAAGAAAGAACCAGAATTCCAGATTTTCTTTTTTACTTTTAATCATAATGTTTACCTTTTTCAAAATTCAGACTTTTTAGTCAGAATTCATAAAAAATGTTTTTGACTTTTTTCTCCGGATTTTGAAAATAGTCCGAATTTTGAATTGTTTCAAAGAATCAGACTTTTTTTTAGATTCTGAAAAAGTTAGACCTTTGAATTTTTTTCTCTGTATTAAAAAGAAAATTCTGAATTTAGATTGTTTCAGAACTCTGTTATCTTTTTACTTTTGATCAGAAATGTTCAGAAATAAAATAAAAGTTAAATATCTAGACTTTTTTCTCAGAAATCTGAAATTTGTTTTACTTTTGATCAGAATTTTGCCTTTTTGCCCAGAATTATGATTTTTGACTTTTTTCTCACAATTCTTAAAAAAGTCTGAATTTTACTTTTCTCCGAATGGATAGAGATAGACAGTATTTGAAGATGTATATATTATACATTTATATATATATACCATATTTTTCAAAGTTGATTAAATATGAGCTTGTTTGGTGTGTCGTTGTCCTGTTGATGTTGGAAGTGTTAATTATATATATATCAGGAAATCTATATAAAATAGGAGAATAAGCGGTTCCAACAATAATTTAAAGTTCCTCCACTGCAATTTAAAGACACACGTTGAAGAGTAATCAAGAAAAAAACAGTCCACGGTTTTAAGTCAGTGTTTGTTGGCAAATGTATGTCAATTGCAATCATTTAGACTTTGTTTGCAGTCATACAGAATCTCAATTATATTTAGCATTTCATCTAAAATACTGCTGCTTTCTGGTCCAAGTTAAACACTTTTAATCTGACAAACATTGTTAATACATCCATGGATCCCTTCATTCATTAATCCACCTTTTGTCCAAATTTAAAACGACATTCAAACCAATTTACAACGAGTAAAAACTGATGAAAAACCTCAACGTCCTCAAAAGCCATGTGTGTGTTTATGGGGAGTGTAAGATGAACACAATGGAAAAGTGTGACTTTTACAATAAAAACATCTGCAGTTAAATCCTCTTAATTTCCTACCAATATAATTTAATTTAACAATCTTCTTTCACTTGAAAATAACAAAACTTCAATAATCGTTAACATTTATTCACATAAATCTGCACAAATACAAATATAGATTTATTTAGATTGTCTCTGGTAAATATATTTTTTCAGACGCAATATTTAACCCTCTTTCCTTCTCGTTTTTGGCAGTTTGTTTTGACCTCTGCAGAGTCCTGGTGTCCTCCTTAGTCTCTAACATTGGATAAAGTTGCAGGAAATCCAGGATAATCCCAGTTTATCCACAAAAGAAATGTATATATATATGATGGGAGGTAGAGGCAACCTGACTGGTGCAAACATCCACGGAGAAAAACCTCTTTTTTCCAATTCGTCCAAAGAGATTGTTGTAAAATGGGTAATTTCTGTCGCCTTTTTTTCTTTGTTCAAGAGTGTATCTTTTATACCACTGTCCGTCCATCTCATTCAGACTCTATTGATTCACTCTTTAAAAAGTGAAATGATATGTTAATTTCCCTAGCTGGCAGTATAGAGGAGGCTCTAAAACTCTTAAACACTTTTGGTTCATCAAAATGTCATAATAAGGACATTTAAAACTGGATTCAGATGATCCAGAATTGATGCAAATGTTTTATTTCTAGTTTCCCAACTTCATCTCATGACTCTAGTGTTTTCTAAAATCCTGACCTGGAGGCACTTGTCTTTGGCACTTTCCACAATCCACGATGTGACCAGAGTTTAAGGTTTAATAATCCGTTAAGATACACCACGAACGAGTGTTTTAATCACACGCAGCTTTCGTCTTTGACTTTTGTCCGACGGTTGTAATCACACGTACTGTAGCTATTGTCTTTGCCTCTGTGACTTTTGTCCGACGGTTTTAATCGGACAAAAGTTTTCGTCCTTGACTTTTGTCCAACGGTTTTGATCACACGCAGCTTCATCCTTGCATCCGGGATTTTTGTCCGATTTACACACTGAAAAATCTTTGATTTCTCCACTACAGTGCGCCAATCCATTCCGAGAGACACCTTATTTGGTGTAGACCAGCAGGTTGACCGCGGATGAAAGATATCCTATCCACACGAAAAAATTCAGCAATCGTCCCATCAGTGCTGAGTCGCAAAACTCAGGAACGCACATCACCAACAGAACGTTGGAAGAACGGGCACCACATGACCACGAAGAGGAAAAACACCACCCCGAGGACTCTGGACACTTTCTGCTCGTTGCTGATTATCTGCATGGTTCGGCGTCCGAACATCG
>NW_022991511.1:0-60000 GCF_902827175.1 Gymnodraco acuticeps
AAAACAAAGCACATCAATCAATTTGTTCCATTAATTAAAGGCCTCTTCCCGAGAGAGCACGATATTGTTCTCAAATGAGATTTCACAGTATGAAAATGCTCACACACAATAGTTGCTCAGTGGAAAGAGAAGAACCCAGCTGGGTATTGTCGTCGTTTTGAAATACAGCAAATATAATAATTATGAAGTAGTGGAGTACAAATACTTGTTTCTGTACTTAAGTACATGTTTCTGGTATCAGTACTTTACTCCACCACTTATTTTCTGACGACTTTCTACTTCTTACATGTTGAACACAAATACCTGTACTTTCTACTTCTTACATGTTGAACTCAAATACCTGTACTTTCTACTTCTTACATGTTGAACACAAATACCTGACTTTCTACTCTTACATGTGAACACAAAACCTGTACTTTCTACTTTCTTACATGTTGGAACCCAAATACCTGTACTTTCTACTTTCTTACATGTTGAACACAAATACCTGTACTTTCTACTTCTCACATGTTGAACTCAAATACCTGTACTTTCTACTTCTTACATGGTGAACACAAATACCTTGTACTTTCTACTTTCTTACATGTTTGAACCCAAATACCGTACTTTCTACTTCTTACATGTTGAACTCAAATACCTGTACTTTCTACTTCTTACATGTTGGAACCCAAATACCTGTACTTTCTACTCTTCCATGTTGAAACCCAAATACCTGTACTTTCTACTTCTCACATGTTGAACGCAAATACCTGTACTTTCTACTTCTCACATGTTGAACTCAAATACCTGTACTTTCACTTCTTACATGTTGAACTCAAATCCCGTACTTTCTACTTCTTACATGTGAACCCAAATACCTGTACTTTCTACTTCTTACATGTTGAAACCAAATACCTGTACTTCTACTTCCTTACATGTTGAACTCAAAACCTTACTTTCTACTTCTTAACATGTTGAACTTCAAATACCTGTACTTTCTACTTCTTACATGTGTGAACAAATATACCTGTACTTTCTACTTCTTACATGTTGAACTCAAATACCTGTACTTTCTACTTCTTACATGTTGAACACAAATACCTGTACTTTCTACTTCTTACATGTTGAACTCAAATACCTGTACTTTCTACTTCTTACACGTTGAACCCAAATACCTGTACTTTCTACTTCTTACATGTTGAACTCAAATACCTGTACTTTCTACTTCTTACATGTGAACACAAATACCTGTACTTTCTACTTCTCACATGTTGAACTCAAATACTTGTACTTTCTACTTCTCTCATTTCCCAAACAGCTGGTTCCTTTAGTCTGAATGTGTGTTTGATGCGTGATCATTATTCTTTAGAGTCATTGCGTGCCTATTGATTTGAACACGATCCGTGTATCCATCATTCCTGGTCTTCTCTAAAGAAGAGGGACCAATGGAAACGTTGTCATGTTGCCGTTGTTCAGCATGGAAACATTCATTAGCTAACAATGACATTATTGTTCTATTAATATAAAGGGAGGTCAGGTACTCTTTAAAACAGCTGCTAGTTATGGGTACTTTTTACTGAAGTACATTTCAAAGCCTCTTTACTTTCACTTGAGTAAAGAAGTTTAGTCAGTACTTCTACTTTTACCAGAGTATTTTTAAACACGAGTATCTCTACTTCTACTTGAGTAAAGGATGCGTGTAAAGGAGTGAATACCTGTTGAGAGTGAGCCGAGTGCTGCTGCTGCTGTTGAAGCGCAGACGGGTGTCCACCCAGGTCTGGGCGAAGATAATATCGATCTGGTACTCCTGGGGACAGAAAAGAGACTCAATATAGTGATCAGAGCAGCCTTAAGAGCAGCATGGAGACGACAGAGATGGATGAAGAGTGTGTGCGTATGGAGGAGCTGATAATGTGCTTGTTTGAACACAAACGTGTCCACATCAAAGGAAATAGAGAAGTGGCGCAGCACTCTGTGGAAACACTCAAATACACATTAAGCCTTTGAAATGGAAATGCAATTACACCAAATGTTTACTCAGGGAAATGTTCTTCTTTCTCACCTCCGCGGTGACACCTCTTGTACTTGTGAGAAGTATTAGCACAATGAATAAAATGTACTTACTTAGCGGTTCAGAAAAGGGAAAAAGTCCTTGTGTTCTTTTTTGAGCTGAACGCTTGAAAAAGTGGATTTAAAAACATTGTGTCAAAGTAACACCTTTCCTGAAACGACAACCTTGAAAGATGGATAAGAAAATATAATGCAAAAATGTTGGCTTGGAGATTAATCTGGTTATAGTGCAGTTCATCTATCTCAAAAACATTCTCTACTCCTCCGCAGACCTTGAATCAAAAATAATGGCTAACTTTAGAGATAAAGCTGACAACGAGATATTGATTTATCATATCAGATGTAGGTACAAAGAAATATACGATAACCACACTCTCCACTACAAGGACACGCTCTACAGCTAAATCATCATATGCTGCAGTTCTCATCAGGGAACACAAGGGCCCTGTTCCCTACAGTGAAGAACATACTACGACCACCGGATCAGTATTCAACCGCCTACTGTAATTCCCTCATGTCATTTTTTAATGACAAAATAGAAAACATCCACCAGCAACTAACTCCTAACACCACCTGCAGTATATCTGTCCCTGTTCTCACCGACCCCCTCTCTCATTCTCTTTCAAGTTTCACACTGAATATATGTATGATAATATGCTTTAAACTGACACATAGGGTGTGCATTCAGTCCAAGAAAGGGCTGCTGAGTGGCAGAATAAAAAAAAACGTATACTTTTGAAAGATTGAATGTAAAAACGTGTCAACAACACTTATTTTCGATGGGCTCCTCAAATGGGTCAAACTCTGTGGGGGGTTGATTGTTTCCTGTTTGTTTGGTAGGCTTGATTCGTGCATGGATAAACAAGTTTAATTGTTTAGTTTTTCCTTGTTTTTTGAGTATTTATGTTGACAAGAATGTGAGTTATTGTAATCAAACATCATGATTGGTTCTTCAGTGAATCTGTATGGTCAATGTGAAACAGCTCAGTGATTTTAATGGCCTTTAAGGCAGAGGGAAATATGAAAAGCTATTAACAACTGAGGACCTCCAACATGGCCGACTGAAGGTCAGTACATCAGCAGGAAGCCCTCTATAGAATTTAAACAAGGCGGACTGATACTTCAGTGATAAGGTCAGACAGTGAGAAGTCTGTGGAAGTTATTCCCAATCATTAGCTTGGAGAACTCAGACATCCAAGGGAGGAATTTAAGGGTTTTTCTCTTGGTATTTTTCTACTTTCTTGCATTCATTTTAAGCTCAAGTTTGTAAAGCGCCCCGACAAAAGACCCATGACAGTGAGTACATGTTTTACACAGAGCACAAGAGGTGTTTCTCAATGTAGAGGACGCTTGCTTGGTAGCACATGTACCTCCGATTCTCTTGCTTCAGAAGCGAGGCAAGAATCCTTCGTAGCCTCGGAAAACGAAGAATGGTGGAGCAGGTGTGCGTCATATGCGAGGCCCCGCCTTAAATGGAGCGCGATTTCCGCCATAGATTTGGAAATTGGTCCGTGCGCAAAGCATTGTGGGGATTTTAAGACTGCGGACTGTCTACACATGGCAACCAAGGTAGAATTCCAAGCATCCTGGACATTGGAACAGTCCTTCGGCGGCACTCGATGACGTAGCATCCTTGAAATAGTGGCTCTGGAGCAGCCTTCCTTGACATTGAGAAGCACCCACTGTGTCACTCACTCTGTGACTTTTCTGACCTTTTCTGAGAGCAGACAGAAGAGACCTGACCTTCCTAATACATCTGTCGCCTGAATCCCCATTGTTACAGTCGACCTTTGCAGGAAAATGATAAGGAGACTCACATAATTCAGACAGAGCACCACAAAGTGTTGAATGGGATTTCCTGTCCTTTTTTTAGGGGACTACACCTGCGAGACAAGGCCCTGACGCAGGTCTATTATTCACGGGCATTATGCAAAACAATGGAGCCGAGTGTTGGAAGATATGCGACTGAAATTAACCACCAGAAGCTCGCATTACTCCCCCGAGGCTCCGTTTCTAAAGTCAGAGAAACGAAGCTGTGGGCGAGATAACCACGGGTGACTCTGCTGGGAAACGTATAACAGGCTGAGAGTTTATTATTTAGGGTATTAATATTGTATCTGAGGGCTTAAAATATTGATTGTACTAAACGTTTTCCTTCCTAAGTCTTACAATAGGTTCAGGAAGTAGAATCCTCACACGGTTGATAATTGATAATATGATTAAGTAAGCAATATTATTAAGTGGCTTATCAACCGGAGAGATGTATGTTTCCGTTTGTACATATCAACCCTCTTTAGAAACACCGCTCACAATCTGATGACAAGAAATCTAGTATTAAAGCCACAGCACGTTGACAGCAAAGCACTTCTGACTGAAATTAATTAGCGACACTCGAGGACAAATATCGTCCAGCCTCATCGTTTTTGCTCGCGCTAATTACAGATGTCGCTCAGCCACATTTTCCCACACACATGTAGCACAACATGCTTCCCAAGGGGCTGGGTAAGCTTTACACTTCGTCTCTGTTCAACTTGGTGTTTAAACATCTTCACACCCACTGAGCTGGAAACGTCGCTCTCGCCTCAGTGTTTCTCAGATTGCAAACTTTCAATAAGTTTCGTAATGACAAGCGTCCCTGGTATCAATAAATCAATAATAATAAAAGTTGTTGTTTACTGCCGTTTCTCTCTGTTCATTACGCGATGTTCTGTCTGGACATGAACAAATGCAAATTAGGGTAAAATTGAACGTTTTTTTTGGATGCCAATTAATACTTTAAATGCAAAACGTGGAATAATTGGAGCAGAAATAACCCATTAACTGTTTTTAAACTGCGCTATTTTGCATGTCCATCCATCCATCTTCTCCCGCTTATCCGTGGTCGGGTCGCGGGGGTAGCAGTTCCAGCAGAGAGCCCCAAACTTTCTTTTCCCTGGCGACATCAACCAGCTCTGACTGGGGGATCCCAAGGCGCTCCCAGGCCAGCGAAGAGATATAATCCCTCCACCTGGTCCTAGGTCTACCCCTTGGTCTCTTCCCAGCTGGACGTGCCTGGAACACCTCCCTAGGGAGGCGCCCAGGTGGCATCCTAACTAGGTGCCCGAACCACCTCAACTGGCTCCTTTCGACGCGAAGGAGGAGCGGCTCAACTCCGAGTCCCTCCCTGATGACCGAACTTCTCACCTTATCCCTAAGGGAGACACCAGCCACCCTGCGGAGAAAACCCATCTCGGCCGCTTGTATCCGCGATCTCGTTCTTTCGGTCATTTTGCATGTATGTCTTATAAATACTAACACACCAAAGCATATGTTGTGATATGTTATATATTGCACATTTTCTTTATCTTTTATGGGACATTTTACTTTAGGTTCCTTTGCATATAAGCATATTTTACATTTCTAGTTTATCTATTTAATTATAAAATGGAGAAACAGTCAAGAAACCCAAACCCTCCCGAGATGAACAGAACTTCTTTCAATTTGTATTTTCTACATAGTAAAACGTTAAGGATCTGAGGTGTTTCTCTTCTTAATTAAATCCCCCCCAAAAGTCAATTCAGCCCACCATACATATTTCACTGTTACAACTCCCTCACAAAGCGCTGCATCGCCTCATTGCTGATCAAGTAGAATCCAGTGAGCTCTAAAGCACTGCCTTGCACTTTATTATAATAATAAGCGTTGCAGTGAAGGAAGCGCAGATCACTGACTAATGTGCTTCTTCAGACGAAACCGATGCCGCATCGTTAGTATAAATATTTATAAGTGAAATATTTATATCTCCTAGACCAGGGGTGCCCACACTTTTTTGGCTGGTGAGCTACTTTTGAAATGACCAGCTCACCGAGGTCTACCAACCAAAAATAAAATCCCAAATTGCAAGGGTTGCTGAATAACACGTTTTATTTATACATGGGATAATAGGGCTGCAACGACTAATTTGATAATCGATTAATCTATCGATTAATGAAACGACTATTCAGACTATTACTGTATGCCTTGCACAATTTCTCAAACCCTCTTGTTTAGCCATCAACTTTTAGATGTAGCTTGAGGTTGTTTTAGGCATGTGGAAACTAACAATGAAGACAGTAAAGAGTAATACTTGATTCAAAAATACATATATTATTAAATTAACAAATTGTTTACAAAATTAACATTGCTTTTTATTTAAATAAAATAAATAATATTTCACATCAAAAGAAACAACAATGTTTTAACAAATCCTATTAAATAATCTGATGACAGAACTGTGAACAGAATAGCTGAAACTTTAACAAAAGAGTAACTCAGTTTCCTCTAATCATTAACCCATGTTTGTATCATTGAGTTAACTCCGTGTGTTGCTGCTAGCATACATAACACCTGACGTGGAAACGTTACTCGTGGACGGGGCTACAGAGCTGCTAGAAAGACAGTCGAGCCCGGTGCATTCCTCCGTCTGGATGTGGTGCACTTTTGCTAAATGTTTAGACACATTGCTCGTGTTCCCGCCCTCACATGCTAAACACTCTTGGCAAGGAGCATTGTCCGCCTCAAGACGGGTAACATTTAACCACACCTTGGAGCGCTTCTCTCCGCCATCTCCTCCATGTGTTGCTGCATGGAGCAGCCGCGTGTGTAAACTGCCCCCCCCCCTCGCACACAGACGGGGGAGAGAGATCTCGTCTGGATCGGAAAGGTCGAAAATACACCGACCATTAACGCATTTGTTTGTCTTTTTGCATGTTAGAAACGAGTTGGCGACACTAAGACTGCGAGATAATATTTGTGTAGCAATAATTCATGACCTTTCTAAACTCGCTACTCGGAGGGAAGTCGCTGTCATATGCCTTGTGAACACTCCGATAATGCGTTATCCACGTAATAATAATAATAATCCACGTTACCTTTCTTTGGCAGAGCGACGCTTGCTTTAAAATAAGGCAAATAACCTTTGAATGTGACATCACAACAAAATATTCTTCCTCCCATTCTGGGTGGAAGTGGTTTGTCTTTAGCTTCTTGCTCGGTCCCGCACTCATTTTGTTGTTTGTCTCTTTAACTTAATTTGAGTTTTCCCGGCACTTGACTGATTTTGTATCGCTTTGCATTCTGGGTTAACAGACTGGAAAGCGATAGGTCGCTTTTTCTGTCAATCAAGTAAACTCCTGAATTAAGTGTCAGGGAGGCCAAGGGAGGAGGGATCAAAACCTGTTTAGTCTATTTTAACGGAACAGGATTTTTTTTTTATGAATGACTCGCGATCTACCAGCATTGCCCCCGCGGTCGACCGGTCGCCCGCGGTCGACGTACTGGGCACCTCTGATGTAGACCTTTGAGAAATCTAAAGTCGCTGGACTACATTTCCAATCACTCAAGAAGAATCAACAGCGTTCGATTTCTCCGACTCAAACGTCCACTTCTGTGCCGGTTCATCAAGGACGATGATTTATAAATATGCAGGATTTATTGTCAGAGCACTCGTACTGACTCCGCAAATAAACACACTCACCCACAATGCATTGCAGTGTCCCGCAGGCAGCCTCACAGCGATGCCCCTTGAGGGTGACATGCAGAAATGACGGTAAACACGACCATTGAACGCCTCGCTCAGGGGGGGCTGAGCTTCTGTCACATAAACAAAGCCACTTTACCCATGGCTTGTGTGTGTGTGTGTGTGTGTGTGTGTGTGTGTGTGTGTGTGTGTGTGTGTGTGTGTGTGTGTGTGTGTGTGTGTGTGTGTGTGTGTGTGTGTGTGTGTGTGTGTGTGTGTGTGTGTGTGTGGCTAATTTCATTAACATGCTTTTGTTTTCTTCCTCCCTAAGACTCGAATAGGCTCTGAACTAAACACGAGGAAGTGATTTGCATACTTGCCTGTTCACTCAAAGTGTGTGAAAAAACTCAAAATGAGAAACGTTGAAAAGTGTCGTCTGTGCTTCACTGAGCATCTGGCCCGAGGAACAATCACCACCTGTGTGTCTTCGTCTATCTCTAAGATAAATTGTTTAATTTTCTTTTCACTGATAGGCTAGAGGCAGCAGTGAAGTGCCTCGATCTATTCTCAAAGGTTTTAATCATCTGCAAATCTTTCCCATTTAAAGTTTGAGCCCGATAGACCCAGATTCACTTGGTAAATAACATTTTGAAACCCTGCACAACTCATCTAAATGGTATTGGAATTGCATTAAAGACTGTAGTGCAATATCTTAATCGCAGTAGGAGCAATATTTGGTAAAGGCAATCATACTGCAATACAAAAATCTGTACAAAATAATCACAATTAGCTATTTTTCATCATGCAGCCCAAAAGTGTTTTGGGCAACAGGGGTTCAAAGCTCCTCTGCGTTAATACACAACACCTTTTTTATCTCCTTAAACATATTTAGATTCCTTGAGCCCTTCTTTCCCGGTGTCTTTGAACAGGTGATCTTTCTCCCAGACTTTTGGGAACGACCCCATCAAACACTCAAAGTGCTCATAATTCATTTATACGCCGAGTTTCACTTCAAACACTACAAGCTGAGGAGAAGGCAAAACAAGAGCAATTAGAAAAGACAGGAAACAGTGGAGGGTCTAACGAGGGCAAGGAAGTGACGAGGGAAAGGAAGTGACGAGGGAAAGGAAGCAGAAAGAAAGTACAAACTAAATGTTACTTATCAGCTTATCAATATCATCACATTTAAAGGAGACATGCTTACATAAAGCTACAGCTGCTTCCTTAGCCTTCTCCACCTGCTACACTGGTGATGTATTCCTTCCTCCAACAACAGGCCCCACCTGTTCTATATATTTATTCCCATACTTAGCGATGGCGTCTCCTGCCTTGTGTGAGTGTATCTGCTGCGTTGTGTGTCCCCGGAGGATTTCATTACTGCCTTCACAGCTCATTCCTGCTTGGCTTTATTGGGAAGCATCTTCAAGAGCGCGATCGATTGTCTGATACGAGACGGTTCTGCTTGGATTCTATAACATCTGGGGATTCATATTAAGGCTGCAACGATTTTTAAAAGAGGCCTCCCAAGGTGCAGTCTTTAAATGTCATTTTCTGCCATGTTTGCATGAAAAAAATGACTTCCTACTACTTACTTATAGTTATCAAAATAGTTGGGAATAGTTTTTTCTGTCCGCTTATTGTTGCAGCCCATTAGGATTCAGGAAAGGATTAGTTTTGGTCTCATTTGTGTTCAAACTTGACGAGACGTAAACAGGAAGTCATATCCACTGAAATGAAACAAGCACTATTAGATAGACACTATGGCCGTTTCTCAATCGCGAGGATACTTGCTTCGTAGCACATGTCTTCCGAGTCACTTGCTTCAGAAGCTAGGCAAGAATCCTTCCTGGCATTCGGAAAACGAAGAGTGGAACAGGCTAGCAAGTGTGCGTCATATGAGAGGCCACGCCTTACATTTCCCGCCACAGATTTGGGGAAATTGGTCCGTGCGCAAAGCATTGTGGGGATTTTAAGGACGCGAAGTCTACCCATGTGCAGCCTCGAAATTACCCCCAAACCAAGGACGCGGCCTCGGTGGAATTCCAAGTATGCTGGAGATTGGAACAGTCCTTCGGCGGCACTCGATGACGTAGCATCCTTGAAATATTGGCTTGGAAGCCAGTTTCCTCGAGATTGAGAAACGGCCCGTGTTTTTGGGAAAACTATGAAACAAGCAGACATTACCTTTCAATGTTTGTTACTCAAGTAGAGCCTCATCTCTTTAACCAACAGGTGTGACCTTTTTACAAAGATCACATATGACAATTATGTAAGCGGAAACTTCTTTTTTTAATTGTCTCACAGGAGTAGCCAGGCCACAAAGGGTCTCCCCTGCAATTACACACGTTGAAGGCTACTTCATTTTTCTGAATCACTCCGAGAGGACGTCTGGACCTTCTGCTCTGCGATCAGATAACCTTTATCGGATGAATTTTTACGCCTCATTCTCCCGGCACCCTAATGAGTCACATAATTGAAGGTCAAGCACAAAAAAACTAAAACTGGCCATCACACACTGTCATATTCAAATATATGCACGAGGCAGCATTTAAAATATACTTTATAGTGAGTTCAACAGCTGGAAAGAGCGTACACTTGTGACACCTTGCATAAACATAGGCCTTGATCACATCCCATAAGAAAGGAGCAGAGGACATTTTATAACAATCTGATGAACAATAAAGCCAAATGCAAACTTCTACGCATATTTTACACAATTTAAATATCTTTGTGTGGCCTTAAATAGGTATTGAACTGTTTTATGGCACAAATCACAATCAAGCCAAGTTCACGTCTGTATTATCGTCTGTGATGTGTGACAGTTCCTTTCCTTAAATCTGCTCCAACAAGTCTTGTTGTTTTCCAGATTAATTAAGGATCAAACTGACTATTTACCCACTAAGACACTAAGTAATCCATAACAGAAGCTAAAACAATATCAGCAGCGACAAAAGCAGAAACGAGCAGCAGATATTGGACTAAATGAGAGGCGAGGCAGAGGGAGGGAAACACGATGTTACTTTTTAAGTCAAGAGTCTCTTCTGAAAGAGGGTCTGAGCCTTTGATGTATGTTGAAAGCATGTGTGTGTGTGTGTGTGTGTGCACGTGTGTGTATTTACAAATCCTAGATAAATGGATAGATGTTTGGGTGGAGAGTCTAGCGAGTGTGTGTCTGTGTGTGTTCTAGTGAAGTGTGTGTTCTGTCTAAGTGTCCCCTCCACAGAAATAGCTTCATCCGTCTTTTCAAAGTGGAAGTTCAAAATGTCCTTCAATCTCTATGGACTCAATTATTCAGTGAGTCCATCCCCTGTTGCTCTCCATCCAGGGATTCTTTTTTCCCTGACAGAGTAAGTGCACGGACAGGTTGCGTGGATGTAAGCAGGAACAACAAATGACTGGGATGAATAAAGCAAGAATAAACATCTCTGTCGTGTTCTTAAAAATCAGATTTAAAGGTAGTCGTATATTTGCATGCATTGCAAGTCTATTGAGCATTCTTTAAAGCGGCATTAAGGAAGCTTTTATACAGAAAATACACCTGTTTTTTCAACCTTAATACAGCTAGGTGACTATAGTAAACAATGCTATTTGCAACCAACATTACGGGGATGAATAAAGCAATAACTAACATGAACTTCTCTGTCGTGTTGTCAGAGATCAGATTGAAAGGTAGTCGTATATCTGCCTGCATTGCAAGTCAATGGACTTTTCTTTAAAGCGGCATTAAGCAATCGCACCTGTTTTATCAACCTTAATCACCTAAGTGGAAGTGCAGGATAGAGAGCGCCCCATCACCTCTGATTGAGGCGGCAGCAACTCAACCTGTCTGACGAAATGACATTCCAAAGCGTCTCCATTTCGAGGAGGTGAGGAGTTGAAGCTTCACAGGGAAAGATGAGAAAATAAATTAACTAACAGCTGCTTTGTTCTGAGTGAAAAGAAGAAAGTGTTTTTTTATATAATCGCATTACTTTGCACCGTGATGCACTTTTGTAGAAATGTGGACAACATATTCTACCTGGCAGTCCCTTTTCCATTCAAAGCAAAACATTAAAGACCTGTATGAATTCTAATTCACAGCTCACTGTAGCTTTTCCAATTACTCAACACTGTCTGTGTATATAGACATTTGTATTCATTGGGATAAACCCCTTGAGACGCACCATCTCGTTTTCAAGGGGGTCCCGACAATAGCAACAACTTACAGACAGACATAAACAAAAAGACAATGCATACAATCATTACAATTTGAGACAGTCAAGCAAATCAGTTTCATCAATATCAGTTTCATTAATAACAAGTACAGACCAGTTGAAAGTGAGATGATAATGCATGTTTAAATAAACCCAATGATGCAAGAGATCTAATAGCAGCAGGTAGAGTAATAATAATAATAACTTGGATTTCTATAGCGCCTTTCATAATACCCAAGGTCGCTTTACAAGGAAGAACAGGAGTATAAACAAACATAACAAGCATAACAAAAGGCAGTCAGACAAAACAACAAATAGATTTGGGGCCGAAGTCCTTGGCAGACAGATGGGACTTGAGGGCCTTTTTGAAGGCGTCAAGTGTGGGGATGTTGTGGATCTCCGCAGGGAGAGCGTTCCAGAGAGTGGGGGCTGCCATACTGAAGGCTCTATCCCCGAAGGTTCACAGGTTGGTGCGGGGGGGCCAGAGTCTGAAGACCGCAGGCTCCGGGGTAGGGCATGTGGGAAGAACAGCAGTAACAAAGTATTCCAGTCTGTTGGGGCTTTGAACATGAACGCTCTTCTGCCAATCCATTGTTTTGCAGAGGGGACAGAGAAATAAACCTGGACAGAGTCTAACTTGATGATTTGGTGAGTAGGGTACAAAATACTGCTTTAAATAAGGGGGATAGTTAAGATACATGCATTTAAATATCAGCTGAAGCCAATGCGTGTGTCTTCTTACATTTAAAGAAGGCCATTTACGTTGGTTATACATTGTGCAGTGATGTGTACGAAAAGGACAACCAAGAACAAATCTGCATAGTCTGTTGTAGGCTATGTTGAGTGGAGCGAGATCTGATTTATGTGCATTTTGGTAGACAACACCAAAAAAGAGTGTGTAGAAAAGAAATAGGGAATACGTGTCCATAGCCATGTTAGTATAGCTCTATGAGTTTGTACTTAAAAGGGCTTAAGCTAACGGAGGCACGATAACAGGCTATTTTAACGTAAATACACATTTTGACAGAAAATCTGCAAAAGAAAATGCAATTTGGGGGAAATACATTCTGCTCTATTTGCTAAGAACCAGCTGCAATATGAGCTAAAACTATCTTTCTCAATAGATTTTAAGAGAAAGGAGAGTTAAAGATCGTTTTAATAAGAATTGTCCCGTTTAAATACAGATTATATTACTTAAAAATCCACTTCTGTTACCATGAATCTATTTTTCTCTCAAATTATCCCCCAAAAAACTGGATGGAAGCAGACTTAATGTCACGGTTTACCTACATATTTTAAACATGTGTAATGTTGTGTTGCTCACCACCTTAGTTACAGTAACCAGCCACAGATAACTAATCACCAATGCTAGAATAATCCATCCTGAGCAGGACATGAATGTTGACATCTATCCAGTCGTTAAGTCAATTAAAACTACAAATGTAAACCTCGTGGTGTTGCTGTAAGGAACAGTCAGTATCAAAGCTTTTGGGATTCATCCCCTTGGCAACATGGATATCTCTACCAAATGTCATCTCAATCCATCCATTAGTTGTTAAGATATATCAGCGTGGAGCAAAGTGGTATTTATTGAAAACAATAAGCTTAATTTTGGACCATCTTTAAAAATAGGGTCAATTAAAATAAACCATGTCTCTAAGCTGTAAACACAATAACCATAAAAGAGATAATTAAGTATTGATTGTTTCTCGCTTGCCTCAGTTAAATGAAGCAATGCAGGAGACTCAATTTAAACGTTTTGCCGTGACCCTCGTTGAGGTTTGGGTCAGTAATAGCATCTTTGAAATGTGCCTTCATGCTGACTGAAAACAGACAGAAGGCCGAGCTAGATTGATGGCATGCCAAAGAAAATATAATCTGTCCTCTCCATCTCTGACTCACTGTCCTTCTCTGTCTCGTGCAATTATAAAATGATAAATGCCTTCATCGTGGACGTGGACATGTCCGCTTATTAAGTTAGATTGTCTTTGCACAAAGAAGAACGACCTTGATCTTAAGCCGGGATGAGTAAGGGTTTGTATAAAGAATACATTAAAAAGGGAGTTTTTGTCTTCATCAGCCGAGCCTCCAACACACACACACACACACACACACACACCACACACACACCCACACACACACACACACACACCACACACACACACCCACACCACACACACACACACACCACACACCACACACACACACACACACACACACACACCACACACACACCACACACACACACACACACACACACACACACACACACACACATCACACACACACACACACACACCAACACACACACACACACACACACACACACACACACACACACACACAACACACACACCAACAACACACACACCTGTCCATCCTGGGAGAGGGATCCCTCCTCTGTTTGCTCTCCCTGAGGTTTCTTCCCCATTTTCCCTTTAAATTGTGGGGTTTCTCCGGAAGTTTTTCCTTGTACGATGTGAGGGTCTAAGGACAGGGGTCTAAGGACAGAGGGTCTAAGGACAGAGGGTCTAAGGACAGAGGGTGTCGTGTTGTCATACTGATATTCTGTACAAACTGTGAAGTCCACTGAGACAAATGTAACATTTGTGATATTGAGCTATATAAATAAACATTGATTGATTGATTGATTGATGGATTGATTGATTGATTGATTGACACACACACACACACACACACACACAGTTTCCTCTACTTCTTCTCGGACTGTGAGTGCAGAAACACACCAACACAGACTAGATTCACACTGAGCTGCTTTGAAATATTGCATCTGTCAAACCGGGACGCTGTCGTCTGGCTGGGGTTGACAACTTTTTATCTGGACTAATGGCTGCCTGTACTGGATGTATCAGAGCCTTTCCACTCACCGCAGACAATTCACACTGACATGTTTGAGGAAGAAAGTGCCTTTGATAGATTCAGAAATAGGGTACAGATGACAGCTCGAATTCTGCTGAATAAGATTCCTCCTGAAACAAGATGTTTGTGATTGTTCACCACAGACATCAAACTAATGAAGGACTGAATCAAACGGAAGTTACCACTTGATTTCATCTGATATCTTTAGTGGATGCATTTCAGGTCAAATTACAGCCTCATAGATCTATTTGTTTTTGGCTTAAGTGCCAATATATCATATTTAAATCTACCGGACTTCTTTCTGCGGATTGATATGACTGCACATAGTCCCTTGATCCTCCCTAGCAACGGTCTGTTCTCCTTAGCAACGGTCTGTTAGCGAGAATTAACAACCTCTAAATGGACCAGTCAGAATCGAGTATTCAACAAAGCAATTAATAAAAATATTATTGTCATTGATACAATATAGTGTCACTTTAATGCTGCATTTTTTTAATGATGAATTCCAGAAACTACAGGATGTATTGACAATAATCTAAACTAAATATTGAACCTTTTGCACCACATTATGCTAAATGTTGTCCCTGCAAGATGAGCCTTTTTAAAATGTCTGTCCATGAGTAGTGTCTGCTATCACTTCTAAAACTACTTCATCAACTGTGGCGATCAATAGTCAGCTCCAAATGAACACTTAATCTACATAATAAGATAACGCCCGATTAATCTTTACAAATAGGTTTAGTTTTCACTGTGGGGTTTGACAGAAAGCAGAGCTGTGACACATCTTTCACAAAGCCACAAATAGCAGCCTGACACTTCAACAAAAGTGAAAATGATCTACTTTGACACTTCAGTCAGATGTGAGCAGTGAAGCGTCTTCGCCGATGTTTTGAGGAACTATTTTCTCTCTGGACGATGGCAAAAATAAATGTCCGGAGGCTACAGAGCAGATATTACTTTAGCTTGGAGATGTTACTAAACATGGAAGGATAACTCAAATAAGTGATGGAAATAATCATTGGCTGAGCCTTAAAAACTACACTTTTCAAACAATCAATGAAGTGCATCTATAGAGTTAATACCTCCTCTCTTTGACCAATCTTGAAGCTGTTCCATATCAGATTTTGGAAATATGAATGAGCCTGGTCAATTACATTTCTCAGTCGGTTATCGTTGGCATCAAAAGGGAACCATGGCTTCCACTTGGTTTAACATAATCAGTCTGTATTATGGACAGAGCAGGTGGTCCTAATCATTTCTACGCCAGGTTGATACACACTGGCATAAATTCAAGACGCCACCCACTCACTAGCTTCAACGTAGACAACAAGAACAAAGTGTGGATGTCAAAGTGCGTCCATCTCCGTCTGTTAATTTACCCGCTGTGTTATCAGACTGTCCCAGCAGCAGCTATAAAACCACAGCACTTTCGTTTGACTTTAAAGTCGCTAATGCTGTTTAATCACTCAACCATTCATCACAGTATGTCCTAAATTACTATCAGCTTCATTTGGCATTGTATCATCCCAGCCAGTGCCCATTACCGTGGGAGCAAATGAGGAAAGATAATGTGTTTTGTTCAAAAGGCAGATGAGAAGCTCGCTGGAGTTTGGTCTAAAGGGGCCTACACACCAAACTGACACCAAAGAACACGTCCCGACGGACTCGACTGTTGCGTCGTCTCTGCGTCTTGGCCAACAGTCGCACTGGAACACACCGCAAAGACTTCAGACGACGGCCAAGTAGCACGTACGAACTGCGCATGCGTGAGTGGCAATACCTCTCCTTACCAGCAGGCGGCGGTAGTGTGTATTCATCATTCAAAAGAGGCAACAACCAGGCCGACTCAGGCCGTTTCTCAATCGCGAGTACACATGCTGCAGAGCAACTATTTCAAGTACTACGAGTGGCGCAGAATGCTGGGCATTTAACATGCATTTAAACAGTCCTTCGGCGCCACTCGATGACGTAGTATACTCAAAATAGTTGCTCTGCAGCAGGTTTACTTGCGATTGAGAAACGGCCAGACTGCGTGATACACCGAGAGAAGAAGAACAGACTGCGTGATATAAACAAACAACAAGTAGTAGTGCGTTCCATGTTCCCTCTCATCCATCGAAAACATGTTTAGTGCGGTACTGGCGGTATCAGCCCTTGGACTGTTGCTTGTGGAAGCAGATAGCAAGAGGCGGAAGCGAACAATTAGGAGAAACCGAAAAAAGAATAGCCGTCTGTGTGCGCCTTCTTAATCGTTTGTTTGGGTCCCTCACTTCCGTTTCGCGCTGGAGTTACTGTGTGTGTGTGTGTGTGTGTGTGTGTGTGTGTGTGTGCGTGCGTGCGTTCGTGAGAGATCAACAGTGATGGATAAAGTACTCAGATATTATATTTAAAGAAAAAGTAGCAATACCTAATTTTTAAAGCAAAAATCCTGAAATGAAAATCCTACTTATATAAAAACGAAAGTATTGGCATCAAAACATATTAAAGTACCAAAAATAAAAAGGACTTATTAAGCGTAACGGCCCGTATAAAAATCATATATATCAATATGTATATATCAAATGACTAGATACTTATTATTAATGCATTAAAGGTGGTGCACAATTTAATCACTTTATACTGCTGCATGATTTCCTCACCTACAATTACGTGTCAATTACTATCAATAAGTTGATTTATATGTTATCTCATTATCTGAATCTTGAAGTATGTCTGATTGAGACTGTCCAGTAAATGTCATGGAGTAAACAGTACTCTATTGCCTTTCAAAGTGGAGTGGAAGTATACAATAGCATAAATAAAAAGTACTTCAAAGTTGTGCGATACTTGATCAATATGGATCATGCGTATGAGCTTGGGATTCGACCTGGTTTTCCTGGGTTAGTCACACAAGCCCACTCAGTTCAGAGACACATTACATGGAGGTCAAATCGTGCAAGATGAGGCATGCAGTACAGTGTGAATGTGGAGAAAAAGAAACGCCAGACCAAACCAGGTCACTCCGAAGAAATCTGTTGTTTTTCCGCCCCGGAAATGGACAGAGAGGAGAGATAAGAGTTGTGAATAAATGCAGTGCAGTCAACCCCGGGGGCGACCAGGGATTCACAATCCACTGACCAGGGTCCTGACATGCTGAAGCCAATCAGCGCTGACACACAGGAAAATCTCTGGAAAGTCACAACGGGATCCTGCTCTCTCACTGAAAATAAAGTTGGGCTCCAACAGCGAGCCGAAACCAGCCAATTCTCACTGACCCACTACAGGCTGCAGGAGATTTAGACTCACAACGACTCTATTACCCCTGATTTGGTGTGTGTGTGTGTGTGTGTGTGTGTGTGTGTGTGTGTGTGTGTGTGTGTGTGTGCGTGTGTGCGTGTGTGTGTCCTACTCTGAACAAGCTGCCCTCAAAACAACTTCAACATGGACAAAGAGTCGTGACTTACAAATTAGACATTTGCAGTATAATCATATACAGTGTCAAATAAATGGATGTTCTCACTTGCGATGAATGCTAGAATAAACATGATTTGCATAGCTGGATGTTGTTATAAATAGAAACAAGAACATTGGGAAACAGCTCCACATGCCAATTAAGACTTTAGAAATGGGGACTTTTAGGATAACTTGCATCACAAGGAAATGCATATTCAATTGTAGAGTTATGTTATGTTCTACTCTAATGCATTATCTGTTTCCCCTTGTCTAAAACGGCATGAGGAAAATGTATGGCTTAGCTTCAATACATTTTGTTATGATGAAGGAATATCAATCTTAACATTGCCTCTTTTACCCCATAGATCAATGCTCGGACCACCACTTTTCATCATACATGTTTTTTTGTTGCTTTACTGAAAGGAAAATTGTGAAGCTGACAAAAAGTGCTGTTAATATATGATGATTAATAGCAGAAACACTTCTATTGGCTAGCGCTCCAACACATTGTACGTGATGGCTAAGGGGCGGGACATCTCTAAGAAGTTGCCCAATCACAACAGAGCCGGCCAGCTAACCAACAAGAGCAGACTGGGCTCTGGTTTCAGACAGAGGGTGAAAAGAGGTGCTGCAGCACAGGCAGTATGAGAACAATAAAGAGCTTTTTGAACATTAAAGCATGGAGACATTTAGAGACACTACAGACACATATGAAACCTGGACTAGGGATGGGTATCGTTCCTTAACGGTACTACTACTGTTATCGATACCGCTTATCGATCCGGTCTTTTATCGGTACTCTTATCGGTTCTTTTGGAGAAAAAAATAAGGTAAACTAACTATACAAATTGTGAACAAAATTAACATTGCTTTTTATTGAAATTAAATAAATAATATTTCACATCAAAAGAAACAACAGTGTTTTAACAAACCGTATTAAATAATGTGATGACAGAATAGCTGAAACTTTAACAAAATAAATAACTCAGTTTCCTCTAATCATTAACCCATGCTTGTGTAATGTAGTTAACTCCGTGTGTTGCTGCTAGCATACATAACACCTGACGTGGAAACGTTACTCGTGGATGGGGCTACAGAGCTGCTAGAAAGACAGTCGAACCCGGTGCATTCCTCCGTCTGGATGTGGAGCACTTTTGATAAATGTTTAGACAAATTCCTTGTGTTACCGCCCTTACATGTTAAACTCTTATTGCGCTTTTGGTAACGAGCATCGAGACGGGTAAAGTTGAACCACCTCGGAGAGCGTTCTCTCCGCCATCTCCTCCGTGTGTGTGTGTGTTGCTGCATGTAGCAGCTGTGTGTGTGTAACCTGCCCCACCCCCTCGCACACAGACGGGGGAGAGAGATCTCTCGTCTGGATTGGAAAGATCAAAAATACTAAAAATAATCATAGATGCATTTTGCAGTCTTCTTGCGTATTAGAAACGGAGTTGGCGACACTAAAACTGCAATATAATGTTTGTGTAGCAATAACACATGACATATTTTAGACGTCTCCAGTACCGATACAAAGACCGATAACGTCGGACCTTAACGGTGCCACGGTCTTTAATAATTCAGCCCCGGGGCCCGTTTAATACCGGGGCTCGGTACCCATCCCTAACCTGGACATTTGCATAATATGTCCTCTTTAATAATAATATCTATTGGTTTGTATCTACTGCTTTTCAAACATGAGAACATTGATGCACGACAAAAACACACAAACAAGAAAACAAACGGATGTTAAACAACAATAAAATGCTAAGTGAGCAAATTAAACTCAATCTACTCTGATTATCACCCAGTTTTGAACAACACTTAATTCTGATTGCCCATAAAAAGGAAATCTTGGGTCTGCTTTAGACCCTTTCATCTCATTCAGCCACTGGCTCCTTGTTGTTGCTTTCTCCTCAGATCCCTTCACTTCTCCCAGAAGGCTGCAGACAGTCTCTCTTTTCACACTAAGCTCCTCAGTGGCTCTGGTTTGTATTTAAAAGCATTGTTTTCCTCTGAAGTGTCAATAGATTGATGTCTTTTGTATTCACCCATGTAATGAGATGGATCCTGCAGAAAAGAAGTCATCACGGTGTTATTAAGAGTAATTTAGTCACAGTTTGTACCTTCTCCTTTCATTGTGTAGATCACAACATACAGAGGGTCGATACAAAGGAGGCAACACCTGCTCAACAAGATGCAATCCTACATAACAGCCCTGCAACAGCTGGGGCTTTTGTTGACATCATGTTCAGC
This sequence comes from Gymnodraco acuticeps, assembly GCF_902827175.1. Lineage (NCBI taxonomy): Eukaryota > Metazoa > Chordata > Actinopteri > Perciformes > Bathydraconidae > Gymnodraco > Gymnodraco acuticeps. The sequence continues at coordinate 20,284 of NW_022991511.1, forward strand.
ATCCTTATCATTTATTTAATATCGTTTTCACTGCAGCGAAATGACTATATATTTCATTATATTAACGTTTGTATACTTGTGTTTATAAAATTGTATTTATGTTATAGTATGTATAAGCCTTAAGATGTTCTTGATATCAAACCACATGTTTCAGCAATAGCCAAAAGGGGTTTAGTACAATCATTCAATTGCATACAATCTGTCAGTGTACATATACAACATTAACTATCTGTATTGTATTTAAATGTATTACTTCTCTATAGAGTATTTTTTTGTCAGCAGCTGAGTTTTTGATTCGTAAACTAGATGTCACTTTCTTTACATGAACAAAGGATTTACTGGTGGATTTATTTACAGCTAATAATGAGCTTTTCTTTATTGTGATTGCATTTAGGCTATGGCTGCAAAATATATCGTTTCTTTATTCAGGGTGTATGCAGGAATCCTGAAGTCAGATGTCAGACCTTTTAAGACCCTTTCCGTACATTTTAAGACCTCATCGCCACTTTGAGTTTTAACCGGTTACCTTGGCGACACACTTTACCTCACATTGACTATATGCAGTATTGATTGTCTTTCCTCCTTATCTTCCAACCATTTGGACGCAGACTTGCATTTCCCCATAACGATGTTGCTTAGCAACCGGCGTAAACGGACCTTCGCGCTATCAAGCAGTGAGCGTGCGATGTCCTGTTCAGATTACGTCAAACCCAACGGGATGCCATCAATAAACTACACAGAATCACACTACACACCTACGCCATGATTACATTCAAGCAGACTGTAGAATACAACCTCTTTGGACCATTTATATACTTATTGAAAACAAGCTACAAAATGTAACACCTTGGAAAATGTCGTTTAATACTTTTAATAGCCTTCATTTTCGCTAAATTGATTTATCAACTTGTAATACTTGTTAAGACCCCGCGGACCCCCTGATATTGTCATCAGATGCCAACTTGCGCCATGAACACATTGCAAAAGGCGGCCATATTGACCTCTGTTTGTCTTATGGGTTAGTTTAAACAGAGAATCAGTAATAAAACTGTCTGGCCCTTTCCTGTTCAGCTAAATCTTCAACGTGTTCAACTTAAGAGTTTTAGAAACACGTGTTGTATGTGAGCCCTGTACTCTGAGACGGATCAGCGACATGCAGTTTGTGAGACGTGTCTTTCCAGAGAAGAGACTGCACCTGGATATCAGAGGAGTAATCTTCACCTCTGCTTTCCAGCAGTGTGCTCCCTGCAGCAGAAACTCAGCGTCTCACATCTCGGATGAAAAGGAAAAACTAAGGAGAGACACTCACTGTGTAGCTTCAGCTGTTAGCAGGCTGTATGTAGAGCAGTATGGCAGGGGAGAGGCTTTGAGCAGTTATTCTAGAAGGCTAAATTGAATGTGTGCTTTTTTTGTACCGCACTTTAGTTTGAGTTAATTGTTGTACCTATATTTCTTCTAACCCTCACCCTTCTTCTTCTTCTTTCGTGTAACGTCAGAGGTCCAACTCGGTGTCATGTAGTCATGCCCGCATCTCTGGTCCTACGTCGAAGAGGCTGGCTTCCGAGGGTGGTCTATATAAAGGGCAGGTGGTTATTATATGTTCGGCAGTCTGTTCAGGGTCACCGCACTCGCATGCAGAACTGTCTGCCAGGCCCCACTTCTTCATCGATGTTTTGAAGCGACCGACCCCAGTTCGTAGGCGGGTTAGTGTGGTCCATTGCCGGCGTGGTAGGTCGTCTCCTCCTATGGCGCCATCTCCTGGGTCCCAGATGTAGCGATGGATGCGGGAGGGCCCGGCTAGCTCCCACTCCTGCCTCCAAGCAGCCGCCAACCATGCATCTCTGGAGAGGTCCTCAGAGGTGGAATTGAGAATCTCTTGTGCTGCCTTGTTGAAGGGGAGGCGGGACTTGAGCCTACTTAGGGGCGCTGCTCTCGTTGTCGTGCTATGCAGGATGTGCCAGTCATGCTTTTGGGCTTTCCTGGCCAGGGCGAGGGTGGCAGCCTCCCGTCGGAGGCCGGCCGGAGCTATTCCCTCGAGGACTGGCAAGAGGGACACAGGGGTAGGCTTGATGTATGCATCATATATATTAAAGCTAATTCCTTGTAAGTGCAAACCCACTTGGCAATAAAGCTGATTGTGATTAAAGTATTAAAGGCGGAATGTATTTTTAAGAGATTAGTTACATCTGCAACATAAAAAAATATATATAACAAATACGGTGCGTTTTGTACGGTCTGTACAGCAAACATCAACCTCTTTCTTTTCGACCATTATTTAAATACGGAACATTACAAACAAATCCCTTGAATAGGGTAAAACATAGCAGAAGCCTCAGGAAGAGGAACTGGATGCCTGATATTACGGACAGACATGCAACAGATGTCACTGTTAGTGTGATTATCACTCTTTGTCAATCAGTGCATTATTAATACAACCAATCACACAATCTACAGCGAGTCCAAAGTCCAGACCTTTCCAAAGTGACCGTGCATGTCCTGCTGGCTCCTCTGAGTCCACACAAACAACTATTACAAGTTCAACTGCACCATTTTGCATCCCAAATTGAGTTTGGAATCCTAAATGTCTTCTGCTAAATGACGGCATAGCAATGCTCTGGCATACATTCATTTAAACAACTCATTTCAAATGAATCCCTCTGTGCCAAGCGTCTATCTAAAAACACAATAAACAGCGGTGCTTGATAACTTCCCAGAAGACATTAAATGGCATCATTTTCACATTTTTAATTAACTAATTGCTGGAAAGTAACAGTGATAATAAAGAGTAGTACAGGAGTGAATGCATGAATGATTTCTTAGTGAAATGTTAAATAATAAAGTAGCAAGCTGTCAGTAAAAAAATAAATAAAAGGAAAAAGCAAAATTGCTTTTATGGGTAGGCTATATTCAATGTTACTAGGCAACAGTCACAAGTCCAGATCTGGAGATTAGGTGAGTTCAGAGATAAAGCACCGTCATTATTACGTCCAGCTCAGTTAATATTGTCAAAGCAGCACATTTGCGATGTTTTAAGAGACAATTTTCAAGCAGAAAAAGTTCACATTTGATCGCATTGACTGCCACTGAATGGGCTCTTTGCATCACCCATGAAAGGCTGCCTCCATTAAGGCTGCCGCACCTCGCTGGAGGCCAAACAAGAGACTGTTTGTGCTTTAAGTTGTCTGTTTTCTCATTACTGCGCGTCAAGCTTTCAGTTTCATCACTTTTATCGCATCTGACTGGGCCTTTCAGAATGAAGTATGCATCGATCCGAGTCCTTCTAAAAATGATTGTACCTGCTAGTCAAAATGCAGTCTGTATCCTACACACACACACACACACACGTACACACACATCTGTAGTCCATACTGGTCTGTTAAAAAAAGCTCTTTATTTTTCTCGTGCTGCAGCACCTCTTTTCCCCCTCTGTCTGAAACCAGAGCGCAGTCTGCTCTGATTGGTCGACAGCTCAGAGATGTCCCGCCCCTTAGCAAGTACAAAAACCTTTATAAGACACTACAGAAAAGGGAAATTGCCCAAAAAGCATAATAGGGCCTCTTTAAAAAAGTCTAATTGTCATATATTTCATATTTACATACTTATATTATACATATTCATAAATGCATTTTACTGCACTTCTGGTTAGATGCTAATTGCCTTTTGTTATCCCATTACTTTGACTCAACGACAGTAAAGTTGTATTTATTCTAAAGGTAATTAATCCTCAAACTCACACTGGATAAAGATTAAAGGCAGAAAAAGTGGAGACACACAGAAATCAGATTTCTATCTCTCATATCTAGTTTTTTTGGTAGCTGCACAAAGCGTGCACACCTGTGTTTCTTGGCTTCCTTCTGCACACAAACAGCTGTGGCGGCACACGACCTCTAAATACACCGTGAGTGATGACCGCCTTCATGTGTGATGATGTTGGACCACGGACAGGTGTGTGTGTGTGTGTGTGTGTGTGTGTGTGTGTGTCGATGGAGAGACAGGAGGTGTTAACTCACCATATCGATGGACGACACGGGCCCGATGCTGTTGACGTATATCCCCACATCGATGTTGGTCGGTTTCACTGCAAAAGCCAGAAGGAAGAGGAAGAGTGAGTGGTGGAGGATTCATACATGCAATCACTCTTCTTTATCTGTCATGTGTCGGTGTTTTCATGCTCCGTCCATAGGATCAATAATCAAGTTTGAAACATGTGTTATCATCATTCAATGTCACCTCTACAATTAAATGAAGCTGTTTTTATTTCTCTCTCCCTCTGCATCCAGAGATTTACTTTTGAAATGTGAAAACAAGCTGCACCGTGCTTCCTGGAGCGGTTACCGCGTTACCATGGCAGTTAATAGCATTTCCAGTCGTATGTGGGATCTCGGCTAATTTCGCTTGGCAACTACATTCGGTAGAGGAAGAGAAAATTGGAGCATCAGAAATGTGGATTTGTACCAGAGCTAAACCATTGCTGATAAAAAGAAGGTACATATATCTGGTGGGAAAATAAACATTCATTACAAGACGCTTCAATCTGGCTGCACTCTCTTTACTAACTCCATCCACTCCATTAGTGTTTGTGCATTTCTTAGAACAGACATGCCAACAAATGTACCCTCATTACCGCGTCAATTTAAAAAGAGACATTTCATTGTTTTTTTGCCGCACAGCAGAATGGAGGATTTGTATTCTCTGCTTCCTCTAAACCTAGAATAAAGCCCACATTTAACTGTTCCAGAGTTCCCGTTAGCCGGTAATTACCGGACTATGACCGGTAAAATATGCTGAAGACCGGCAAATCTAAATCCCTCCGGTCAAAATCATTTCCCTTAGCACAATACCGCATCAGTTGTGCCACTTATGTGACAGACAAGAATAGTGCTTTGAGCACCTGTAAAAGCGCTCTAATAAAAAATGTAATGCATTATTATTATTATTATTATTATTATTATTAGTATGTGACAGACAAGAATAGTCTATTCTAATGTCTAACCCTTAATGTGGAGAAAGAGATGGGTTGATTGTGCGTTGATCTGTTGGTAATGCCTCGGGGTTCCGGTGGGCATGTAAACAAATGCATAATGCTCATGTCAATGTGGCCAAACTGGATTTCCTGAGTGCCAGATCTTTGTCTATGACATTTTATAAAGACAGTAGGAACAATTATTTGCCTGAACGGACAAAATAATCTAATTAAAAAAGGACATGTGCTCATGTTCTGTGGGATTTTAGCCTTTGCAGACCATTGACATGCACACAAACCTATAACACACTACAGGAAAGGGAAAACTCACTATTAGAGACCCAGTGACTCCTCAACTAGCCACAATCAGTTTATTTTGAATGTGTCCAATAAAAAAGGGTTATTTTGGTTCATAGATTAGATCCATTAAAACAACCTTTACAATCCCATTAGGGCTGCATGATTGAGAACAAAATAATTAATTGCAATTATTTTTGATAGATATTGCAATTGTGATCGTTGTGTAACACTAGGGGGAATGATTATTATTGAAACATCATCATTAAAAGTGATTTACCGATAGACCAAAGGAGGAAGTTTAATTAAGTTTGCAAAATAACATTTGCAGGCGGGATTTCTCTGCAGCACTTCATTCAACATTAGCTATATTCACTTTATATTGCACCTACTGTGGTTCTGATATTCAATAACATTTTTGAATGCTTCCACAGCCCTATTTACCATGTGTCTCTCTCTAAGGATGCTGCACGTGTACCGCTGTGATGCAAACTGGACACACTTCTGAAGAGCCATTTTAGACAATAGCGTAAATGCAAGGTGTTGAGTTGGTTACGATGCACAGATCGAGGTTAAGCACAGTGCATTTGTGAGAGCTCGTCCACTACTGAGAGATAACTGATGTATTATGTTTGCAGGACTGTGGTCTGAAAGGCGTGAGGGCAGGTCGCCATGTGCTAAAGGTTAGACGTTCTGCCAAGTGCTTTGTTGTCAAAAATCTCCCTGGGAAGTCTTTTGAAAAGTGTTGAAGAAGCCCAAAATAAGTTAACTCAAGGGTGCTGTGTTTTATGCATACATTAGATGTTTAACAAATCCACTCGCGGCACTTTTGTGAATTTTTAAAGACTTCGAAAAAAGCTATCTATGCTTCTTTTATCTGCACTGTAACATTTAAATATTAGTTTCTGTAGTACTAAGCAGGCCTTGTCCTCAGAATATGAGATAGCATGAGATTGTGAAAGAACCGGCAGTGGCTCAGTCATTAGGGACTTGGACTGTGAGCCGTAGGGTCGCCGGTTCAAGTCCCCGAACAGACATAAATATGGAGTGTGGACTGCTACTTGGTGAGGTCCCAGTTCACCTCCTGCCCTGTCGTGGTGCCCTTGAGCAAGGCACTGGACATCCCCCTTCCCCCCCCACTCCCATTGCTCCCCGGGCGCTGTACAATAGCTGGCTCCTAGTACTAGACTCCTGGTACTAGGATGGGTTAAAAGCAGAGAACACATGTCACTGTGTGCGTCTGCATGTGTGACCATTAGAGAGGGTTTCATCCCTCCGATTCTATTAAAACAAAAGAACAAAGAAAATGATGTTCAACTTGTCGTGTTTATACTCCTTCTTCCCCTGAAGGAGAACGTGTGTTTAACCCCTTCTGATCAGTCAGGCTGCTGCTCTCCAACAGAAGAGAAGCGGAGTTCCTGTTTTACAGAGCAGCTTCACGTTGTGCACGGCGGCAACACAATGAATATGAAGCAGCGCGATGCTGGGAGAACAAATATTCTCAGGTACAACATCTCAGTAGTGGAAGCACTGTGACCACGGAAATGTTGAGTAGCACAAAGATTATGTTAGAAACTGCCAGATGCTACCTTGCATATGTTGGGCAATTTGCACAATTGGCATAAGGTGCATTAATTAACCTATGCAATTTTGGTGTGGTTTTTGAGATGTGTATTTGACATTTTTATGACCAAAATGGCAGTTATGAGTCCCCTAAAACGTTACAATCCACCCATAACTAATCAAATGCCCAAAGTGTTATATTAGAAATGTATAGTGAGCACAGAAAAACTGCCGGATGCTAAAAATAGCAAAGAAACTGGCCGATTTGGAACAAATGTGTCATTTTTGGGGTATTTTCTGCCAATAATTGTAGCTTTGAGTCGCTTAAAACTTAAAAATCAACCCATAATTCATCAAAATTAGCCAAATATGGCCACTTTCTGTTTAAAACTACCTTTTTTCATCCTGAAAATGACAAATGGATTCAACATCCTCAATAACTTCCAAAACCACTACTTTTTGTAACTATTGTCTGCATAGGCTAATTAATGCAACTTGTGCAAATAGCTTAGTTAGGATGCGCAGGTTCACAATAGTTCTCTATTAGCGGGCAAATCAAACAGACTATAGAGCAAACCGGTGCTTTAATTTCAATCGAGTCCCCTAAAACTTTAAAATCCATCCATAACTAATGAAAATCAGTACAAAGATGGCCCGTCTAGTTGAAACTGCCTATTTTGATCATGAAAGTGTCAGAAATGGATTCAGCTTCCTCAATAACCTCCAAAACCACTACATACTGCATATGCTAATGAATGCAACTTATGCAAATGCCCAACATATGCAAGTTAGTATCCGGCAGTTTCTATGTGGAAACAAAAGTGGAAAGAGAGGAAAGAAAAAGGTGCTTGAATTATAATCGATTTGTTTTTCCACATCAACTCAGGGCACTTAATGATGTGCATGTAATTTAATAATGTTGTCACATGTCGGCACAGCGCTGCTTAATGAATCCATGACCCGTGCTATACACTCGGTTTAATGGCTCTTCAGGGTTCAGTGATAATGAAGACGCTGTGTTTGGTTAAATTGTCCCCACAGTCTTGTCGTCGTGTGATGTTGAAATGCAGAATGGAAGGGTGTGTTCATGTGTGCACACATCTGTGTGTTTGGTCCCCGGGGACACAAAGCCTGCTGGGAGCCTTTGACTGGATTCCAGCAGAATGTTCTGCTCCACCGACCGGACAATGAGAGGCAATAACGGGGAAATGACAGCATTGCATGACTTTAATTTAGCTCGCACTATGCCTACAGATATGTTCTCTGGGATCTTAAGATGAAACATAAATTCATTCAAATGAACAGCATCCACTTCCAAGAGATTGATGCTGATATTATGAGACAGTGAAGTAGCTTTTAGTATTTATAGTAAAACAAAACCCTACGGGGAAGTACATCCAGGGAAGGATCTCCACTTCCACTACAGAAATTGGCACAGTCATTCGACAGAAATGCGATTCAATCCAAAACTGTGCTTTTCCAATTTCTACATAAAAATACCTAGAGTGGAAATGCCAATAAAATAAAGTAACATCTTGAAATATACTTAATTATCGTTTCAACACTTCACTGAGGTGGAAAAGTACGTATTTTCCACTATAGTATGATGGTTTTTAAACTAAACAAATGGCAATCTACTTCTTATTTACAAAGATTTGATCAACTCATGACTGTGAACTATGACCCTGCTGAAACACCATGAAATATATGGTTGTTAGTGAAAAATCTCAACAACAATGCTATGAATTGCCATGAAACTAGGTAAAAATGTTAACCCTAGCTCACAGAAAATATGCACCCCTCTATTTGTAATCCTTTTCATGTCACAATGGCATCATTATGGTCACTTGCTAGCTTCTGTCTTGCACCATTACCAGCTCAGACTCAAATCTTCATTTTCCATTTGGGGAATCTGGCTGTGAATGCAACACAGGACAATAGGTCATTGCAATCGACACGTTATAGGGAGAGACATCCATTGTTCATTCAGGGAAACCAGGGGCTGGTTTCTTTGGGAAACCCCACACTGCTAGTCTCAGAGTCCAACTCATCTGCAGAGGTGGGAAGTAGTGGAGTACAAATACTTCGTTACTGTACTTAAGTACATTTTTCTGGTATCAGTACTTTACTCCACTACGACTTTTTACTTTTACTTCTTACATTCTGAACACAAATACCTGTACTTTCTACTTCTTACATGTTGAACTCAAATACCTGTACTTTCTACTTCTTACATTTTGAACACAAATACCTGTACTTTCTACTTCTCACATGTTGAACACAAATACCTGTACTTTCTACTTCTTACATGTTGAACACAAACACCTGTACTTTCTACTTCTTACATGTTGAACACAAATACCTGTACTTTCTACTTCTTACATGTTGAACACAAATACCTGTACTTTCTACTTCTTACATGTTGAACACAAATACCTGTACTTTCTACTTCTTACATGTTGAACTCAAATACCTGTACTTTCTACTTCTTACATGTTGAACACAAATACCTGTACTTTCTACTTCTCACATGTTGAACTCAAATACCTGTACTTTCTACTTCTTACATGTTGAACCCAAATACCTGTACTTTCTACTTCTTACATGTTGAACTCAAATACCTGTACTTTCTACTTCTTACATGTTGAACACAAATACCTGTACTTTCTACTTCTTACATGTTGAACACAAATACCTGTACTTTCTACTTCTCACATGTTGAACTCAAATACCTGTACTTTCTACTTCTTACATGTTGAACTCAAATACCTGTACTTTCTACTTCTTACATGTTGAACTCAAATACCTGTACTTTCTACTTCTTACATGTTGAACACTAATACCTGTACTTTCTACTTCTTACATGTTGAACTCAAATACCTGTACTTTCTACTTCTTACATGTTGAACACAAATACCTGTACTTTCTACTTCTTACATGTTGAACACAAATACCTGTACTTTCTACTTCTTACATGTTGAACTCAAGTACCTGTACTTTCTACTTCTTACATGTTGAACCCAAATACCTGTACTTTCTACTTCTTACATGTTTTACTCAAATACCTGTACTTTCTACTTCTTACATGTTGAACCCAAATACCTGTACTTTCTACTTCTTACATGTTGAACTCAAATACCTGTACTTTCTACTTCTTACATGTTGAACACAAATATCTGTACTTTCTACTTCTTACATGTTGAACTCAAATACCTGTACTTTCTACTTCTTACATGTTGAACTCAAATACCTGTACTTTCTACTTCTTACATGTTGAACTCAAATACCTGAACTTTCTACTTCTTACATGTTGAACTCAAATACCTGTACTTTCTACTTCTTACATGTTGAACACAAATACCTGTACTTTCTACTTCTTACATGTTGAACTCAAGTACCTGTACTTTCTACTTCTTACATGTTGAACTCAAGTACCTGTACTTTCTACTTCTTACATGTTGAACCCAAATACCTGTACTTTCTACTTCTTACATGTTGAACTCAAATACCTGTACTTTCTACTTCTTACATGTTAAACCCAAATACCTGTACTTTCTACTTCTTACATGTTGAACTCAAACACCTGTACTTTCTACTTCTTACATGTTTTACTCAAATACCTGTACTTTCTACTTCTTACATGTTGAACTCAAATACCTGTACTTTCTACTTCTTACATGTTGAACTCAAATACCTGTACTTTCTACTTCTTACATGTTGAACTCAAATACCTGTACTTTCTACTTCTTACATGTTGAACTCAAATACCTGTACTTTCTACTTCTTACATGTTGAACACAAATACCTGTACTTTCTACTTCTTACATGTTGAACTCAAATACCTGTACTTTCTACTTCTTACATGTTGAACTCAAATACCTGTACTTTCTACTTCTTACATGTTGAACTCAAATACCTGTACTTTCTACTTCTCACATGTTGAACACAAATATCTGTACTTTCTACTTCTTACATGTTGAACACAAATACCTGTACTTTCTACTTCTTACATGTTGAACTCAAATACCTGTACTTTCTACTTCTTACATGTTGAACTCAAATACCTGTACTTTCTACTTCTTACATGTTGAACACAAATACCTGTACTTTCTACTTCTTACATGTTGAACTCAAATACCTGTACTTTCTACTTCTTACATGTTGAACTCAAATACCTGTACTTTCTACTTCTTACATGTTGAACTCAAATACCTGTACTTTCTACTTCTTACATGTTGAACACAAATATCTGTACTTTCTACTTCTTACATGTTGAACACAAACACCTGTACTTTCTACTTCTTACATGTTGAACTCAAATACCTGTACTTTCTACTTCTTACATGTTGAACCCAAATACCTGTACTTTCTACTTCTTACATGTTGAACCCAAATACCTGTACTTTCTACTTCTTACATGTTGAACCCAAATACCTGTACTTTCTACTTCTTACATGTTGAACCCAAATACCTGTACTTTCTACTTCTTACATGTTGAACTCAAATACCTGTACTTTCTACTTCTTACATGTTGAACTCAAATACCTGTACTTTCTACTTCTTACATGTTGAACCCAAATACCTGTACTTTCTACTTCTTACATGTTGAACTCAAATACCTGTACTTTCTACTTCTTACATGTTGAACCCAAATACCTGTACTTTCTACTTCTCACATGTTGAACTCAAATACTTGTACTTTCTACTTCTCTCATTTCCCAAACAGCTGGTTCCTTTAGTCTGAATGTGTGTTTGATGCGTGATCATTATTCTTTAGAGTCATTGCGTGCCTATTGATTTGAACACGATCCGTGTATCCATCATTTCCTGGTCTTCTCTAAAGAAGAAGGACCAATGGAAACGTTGTCATGTTGCCGTTGTTCAGCATGGAAACATTCATTAGCTAACAATGACATTATTGTTCTATTAATATAAAGGGAGGTCAGGTACTCTTTAAAACAGCTGCTAGCTATGGGTACTTTTTACTGAAGTACATTTCAATGTTTAGTCAGTACTTCTACTTTTAAATACGACTATCTGTACTTCTACTTGAGTAAAGGATGTGTGTACTTCTGCCAGCTCTGCTCATCTGCACACACCTAAGGGGAACCTGGGTAAACTATCTCTCCATTGGAGCCCATTAACGGTGAAAATGTAGAAGATTTAAAGAGCACAGAAGTGAAAGCATGGGGTGATGTGTAACAGCTCAGCAGGAATTGAAAAGTGGGACAACCTGAAGGGGAAATGTCCTTAATTTAAACCACAGTGATAATCAAGGAAGAGGATTCAAGCCGGGACCATTACTGGATTTCTGCAGCTGATATTAGAGAGTGAAATAATTTCCTGCAGTTCAGAAGGAAATGAAAAACAACGGAAAGATGTTACTTCAGTCCAGAGTTTCCAGTGTTTTCAGTCCAGAGCGGAAAACAACCATAGCTGAGCCGACCTGACATATGTCCAAATAACACATGGCAGATTCATGCTGGCTGTGCATAGGTAGGGATGCTGTAAAAGAGAATAATCAGGACAGATTTCCCCTGTTTATTTATTTGTGTATATTTCTGTGCTTCCTTTCATCTCCCGAAGAAGAAAAAAATAACTTCCAATCAACATGGGAACGTATCATTTTCTATCAATTCTCCACTTCTAATGGTGGTGCATTATCCACAGAGGCCAGATGTATTCCTCCTCCTCTTCATCTTCCTCCTCGTCTTGCTTTTCAGAAAAACCATGACAGGCCACATTACCCTGTGGGCCTCGATTAGAAAAGAAAGGGCTTTTATCCCTGCTGGCGTGACAAATGCATCACACATTGTTGGCCTCGGCACACATGTGGATCCGACAGCTAACGCCCATATGTTCGGTGTCCGAGGAACTCTGCAGGCCTCAGTGAGCAGCGGCTCCCGAGGGCCAGACGCACATCTTCAGTCTCACTTTCAGAATAAATGCGCTGTGAAATAATTAATCACGTCCTGTTTACCAAAACTCATCCACAGCACTCAAATCCCTCTGGCTACTGGCCTCAGGTTGTGCCGTCAGAAAGCATTGTTTGACACAGCTTTGCACTCTGTTAAACAACAACTTCATTCACCTGTGTCAAGACCAGAGAATGACCTTTGGACATCAGTTTCACCACATAGGGATATCATGGCGAAGAAGCGTTCATTTCTGTTACCACAGCGACTCAAACATTGACAATAGGCTACATGCACTAGGGTCATAGACGTACTTCCGCCTTAGCCGTTATACTGCTCGGACGCTTCCGGGTTGCTTCTGGTCTGCGTAGCTGAGCGTCCACAAATGTTTTACTGTTTAAATCTGTGGTTTAAATATGAGTCGACGGAAGATTTTCAAAACGGAGCATTTGCAAAGACAAGTAAAGAACTACTCCGAGCACTGCTGTGTCCCACTTTGTACGGCGTCAGCTAAATTCAACGGCGTCCTAAGTTTCCATGGCTTTCCGACCGAACTCGAGCTGCGAAGACAGTGGCTGGTTAAAATACGACGCGATAACTTTACAATCTCCTCTCACTCCAAGGTCTGCAGTCGTCACTTCGCTACGGATCAACTAATAGAGCCAAAAACCCTTGATGGCCGTAGGAGGCTTGTGAAAGGTGCTGTTTGAGTGGAATCACTTCACTGCTCAAACACCGCGGGCTAGTGTTTGGGAGAGAAGGGAGCGGCCCACTGAACCAGTCTCTCGGGAGGAGCAGGAAGAGCACATCGATGTCCGTGACCATGATTACTGCTCAACCCCTGAACCAGCTTCACTGGACATGTCCTCTCAAGCTACAGAAGACAACTCCAAAACAGTGGAGGATCTGCAGGAGTTAAGAGTCCAGCGAGAGTTTTGCTTACAGCGGTTTGCTGGCTCCGACGACAACATCCGATTCTATACCAGGTAATGTTATGGCTAAATTCTATCCAAGTTTTTGAGATGGGTTAGCTTATAAAGAATCCTGTTTACCTGCCGTTTGACTGCTGACTATTTGCATGCAGTGTTGGAATAAGTAGGCTACTCAACTTAACTGAAGTATAAGTACAAATACTATGGTTTGAAAATACTCCTGAACTGAACATGTAGAATCATAAATCATGTGTTTTCATAAGTAACTAGAAACTATGAAGGTTAACTAAATGTGGTGGAGTAAAACATACTAATACTAACAACATACTGATAATACTTTACTACAAGTGGAAATCTTCAAAACCTTACCAAAGTAAAAGTACATGTCAATATCCACTGCGTTTCTCCCAGTTGCACACTTAAAAATGAAGAGTAAAAGTAGTCATTCTGTGTCAAATGTTCCCTGTATGTTTTAGATTATTATTACTGCTGCTTTAATGTAGTTGTTACATGTTACTGCTGTATATTACTATACATGCACCAAGTGCCTTCTTAATCAGTCTATTTGAATTGTAATGTATTATAGCAAACAAGAGGAAAGCATTAGCCCATGTGTTACAGTTAACGAGTCAATTAATGACTGACATGTGTCTTTTGTGTACAGATTCCCGAGCTATAACCACCTGATGGCCTTCTGGTTTTGGATTGAGCCTTCCATTTATAAAATGGTTCGTGTTACAAGAGCGATATCAGCTGCCAAGAGGAATGAAGAAGTGGTTACACACGCACGTCCATCAACGGTAGGCTACGTTTCTTTTAACACACAATCTAAACACAAACTGAAGGGAAAATGTTTCTCCAACATTTCATTGCTTTCGTGTAGGCTAAAAGGCTATAGTACTCAATCCTTTTTGAATACATCAGAGAACTAAAACAACTTCATGTTTTTCCCATGGTGTGCTACACTCATGACATTAATATAGTACCCTTTTTTTGTTTATCTTCCAGAGACAGTGGCTTCAGCCAATTGACGAGTTCTTCCTTTTTCTCTGCTTCCTGTCGGTGGGTTTGAAAGAGAGGGACCTTGCAAACCGCTTCAACGTACACCAGTCCACTGTGAGCCGCATCATTGCAACATGGACGAGTTTTCTTACAACTTTATTGGGGTCACAGTGCATCTGGCTTACACCTGCAGAAGTTCAAGCCCACCTCCCAGAGGCATTCAAAGATTTCCCAGACACACAGGTGATCCTGGATTGCACAGAGCTGAGGTGTCAAACACCATCCTCACTCCTCCTCCAAAGTGAAATGTATTCTACATACAAATCTCACTGCACCATGAAAGCCCTGGTTGGCATAGCCCCACATGGCGCAGTGACATTTGTTTCCAGTCTGTATGGTGGTTCTGTCAGCGACAAGGAGATTTTCAAACAATCTGGAATAGCTGCGTTGTTGACTGAAAACATGGCAGTGATGGTAGATAAGGGCTTCCTGATCAGCGATTGCTGCAAATGCCAGCCTATCAGGTGAGGGAGACACAGGCCATTGCCAGACTGAGGGTTCATGTGGAGCGTGTCATTAGGAGGATACAAGAGAACAAACTTTTTG
This sequence comes from Gymnodraco acuticeps, assembly GCF_902827175.1. Taxonomy (NCBI): domain Eukaryota; kingdom Metazoa; phylum Chordata; class Actinopteri; order Perciformes; family Bathydraconidae; genus Gymnodraco; species Gymnodraco acuticeps. The sequence continues at coordinate 35,562 of NW_022991511.1, forward strand.
ATGGTGTCATCCTCCTGTCCCATGCCTACAACATCAACCAACTGTTTGCAGTAGCATGTATGCTGTCAAACTATCAGAACAAAGCACTGGTCAAGAAATGGGTGAAATAAGACAAGATGATGACACCTGTGCAGGTAGCTGTGATTAAGCTGGGTGAGCACACCGTAATCCCGTGTTGCCTGACACACGCTAGTGTTTTGTTTGAATAAATGGTAAATAGCAAATTACAATGCGTTGATGATTTCTTACAAATGCAATGATTTACTATTCATTACACAAATCACTTTATTGTCTTTTTAAATACAATTGTATATTTATTTACATATATGAAATGTGACAAACAATATATATCAAAAACAAAATATTGAAATCACATTTTGTTGTCATTCAGAACACACGATTGAGGGATTGCCTCCTAAAAACAATGACGGCGGAGCCAGGGTCTAGCAGCTAACTGCTTACAGAGTTAACAATGGCTACAGTGCCCACTACTTTTTTAATGACAGGTACTTCGGCATGTATGTGTAAAAAAAAAAAAAGTCTACTTTTTCTCTGATTGCTTTTTGCACTTCTGGATCTGTGTATATTCTTTGCACCAGGTAGTCCTCTTGTGCCCACACTACAAAATCACACCACTGCATCCCAGATACAATAAGTTGACCCTGTACTTGCCAGTAATAGGCATGGCTTTTCTTGAGCTTAGGGGAGCCACATTCTATCTGCACATATTTTCAGTCGACATAATTTGGGACATTGGGACATTTGAATTCAACAAGGCCAAATTGGGGATATTCTGTTGGGTCAAACAACTCCATCAGGGGAGGCACCAATCCAGGGCGTAGAGGGGTGAATGACAAGGCCACAAGGGGAGTAGTTCACGTTTGCCAGTCTACTGTATTCAGCTGCTTCTGTGGGCTCCATCTCGGCACCTCTCCTCATTTCTGCAGTCTGCCTTGTACCTTTGAGTATTCGCTCTGCAAGAGAGTTAGCAGAGCTCTCACCTCTGACGTGACAAATCTCTCTAAACCTAGAGGCAGTAACCCTGGGTTTGCGGAGCAGATGCCACTCTGAGCTAGAGCTTTGCTCACGGGTAGCCTCCTCAATTTTGTGAGACATTTCCAAATCAACAGATAAGCTGTTCATATGTAGTTGCTCCTCTTCTGAGCACACCAGCGGTAAATCACATGGCAAGATCACATACCCCTCTATGGGCAAGTGGGGTGTTGGTGGTGTGTCAGTGTGAAGTGTGGTGTACCGAGACGTCAAAGCAGGCATCTGATAGGACAGAACACTGCCCTCCTGCACAATCCCGAAGGCACTTTCCACAAGGGGCTTGTCAGGTCTCATGTTCATTGTGGTCACAAGCGGCCTGTCTTCAATGCTGAATGCTGAGTATGCCTCCGTAACTCTGAACAGGCAGGGATCTGGTAATGGCCCCACCATGCCTCTGTAGAATCCACTCCTACAAAGAATGGCAAAGACAATATAGCACATATTAATGTGACAATAAAGGTTAGGAATACAGCACCAGAATTATGAATTTTAAAAACACAGGAAACACAATTTTCCAGCTAAAATTACCTTACTCCAGTCTGCACCATCCTATTTGGTACAGGCTTGGTGAAGACCATGGAGTTGATGGGCCCTGGCTTCACACCCTTAAGGAAAAGACAATTACTGTTCGTTGAGTCACTTTAAAACAAAAACTCTGTAAAAGATTACAAGTATTTGAACCTCATTGAAATTACCATTGTTCGCGGCTTGTGCCATTGCTGTTCCGATTCAGTACAGCTATGCACAGGTGGCACAACTGGCATGTTCAGTTCAGTGTAGGGTGCTGTTTGGAACAGCAATGCTACTGTGTGATTGCACAACACAGGAGCACTGGTTGTGCGTGAGCACCACTGGTGATGAATCACGAAGCGTTATCTAAAAAAGAGAGAAGAAATACTAGTGATTAGTAACCTCACTTGTTACTATGAGCCAGGAGGTTATTATGAGTAGAATTATTGGTTATTTTTACTGACCCATTATCCTAGAAGAAGCATGTATTCCTGAATGCTTAGTGTTACCCTCTTACCCTACAATACCACAATGAACTTTCTTTGGAAACTAAGATGCCTTGAAAATTGTATTAAAGCAGTTTTGACTATATATTTTAACCCCCAAACTTACACATCCATAATCAATGTAATAATATCTGACCAATCAGCTGTGATAAAGCAGGGAGAAGTAGGACACTGTTGAGATTCCCTTAAGGTAAACTAATGTTTAACAATTTGTCCAACAGTGAGGCATTGTTTGCGGCACATCTTCCGGCGCAAACTGAAAACTCATCTCTTTCGACTCCACTTCGAGCGTTAGAACTATTAACGAAGCACTTTTATACTAACAAAGGACTGGCTTACCTAAAGCCAGTTGAGTAGCACTTGAAATGTTTGGCTCTATGAAACCTGATGTACTTATATGATTCTGTTTTCTTCAAGGTTGTGTCTTCCTGGTAGAATGTACTTATTGTAAGTCGCTTTGGATAAAAGCGTCAGCTAAATGTAATGTAATGTAACTGAACTGAAACTCAATAAACAGGGGGGAACAGTGTCAATGCTGCCTGCCTACACTCAAACTGTGTGCTGTCTCGCTCTTCCGCATTGACCTGTAGCACAAGGCTCTCACGCTGACCTGCCAGCCCGTCTTTATTGGACACTGAATGAAGAAAAACAGAGCAACAGCGTTAGATCTATACTCACGTCAACACATCTATGGCAACATTGCTTTACAAAAGCTGATACCATTATGCAGTGTGGCTAACAACAAGACAACCTTGGCTAGGCTATAAGGCTATTAAACGATAGTATTTGTTAGCAAAATGGCTAATGTTTTAAATAATTAACACCAGAAACAGTACATAGCGTTACCCAGAGCCCTATAGTAGTCTACTATAGTAGTAGTATAATAATAATAATAATAGTAGTTATACTATAGGGCTCTGGCGTTACCTAGCTTTTGACAGCTAATGTTAGCGTAACCCGGAGCATAAGCTAGCTGGTTAGTACCGGTTACCTTCTTACCTTCATAGTTGTGTATATATGACGCAGCATATAATTTGAAGCCTTTATCGAGTTTGCTGGCTGGGGCTTTAGTCGTCCGGCAAATCCGATGAACATCTGACATTTTTAATTTCGGAAGCTCTTGTAGGCAGCGGGTGTAGAAGGTCGTCATTTTCAAACAGGAAATGAATCGGCCGCTATGAGTAGAATGCGGAAGTGACTGTGCATGTAGCCTATTAAGCTCATTTTAAGGTTGTATTTAGTGTCTCTACTGTGACATGTTTCTATGTCCAAAAAAGTGCTGAAACTCCCTAAGTAGGGAACTTTGGGATTTTAGCCTTTGCAGACCATTTATATGCACTAAAACCTAAATAAGACACTGCTACAGGAAAGGGAAAACCCCAAAAAGCATAATAAAGCCTCTTTAAGACTACCAATTCACAAAGCTTTGTGTTAGAACAATTTGTCCAACAGTGAGGCATTGTTTGCGGCTCTAAAAACAAAAATATTTAGGAGCCTATGGTCAAAGAAGCCCGTCTGAAGCGTGAATCAGAGACGTAGCGAACTGAAAATATACTAATCGTTGAATTTGTGAACAAACCATGCTGCAGTGTCATTAATTTGTGAAGTAAATGATATCCAGAAAGCTGTTCAGATCACTTTCCTGTATATAGTTCACTTGTCTTACACCAGTGGAACAAATAAGAGTTTGCACACGTCACCACAGCCTGTTCAGACATGCTTTAAGTCACAGTTATGGGTGATGTATCAGTTATGGATCCACAGGAATGTTTTCTGCACACTGTAATCCATCACTCCATATTCTGCTGCTCTGCTACAGCCCCATGTAATCACACATATTGTCATGCATGACCTCTCCGTGTCAGCATGGATAAAAGCCCTGCAGCCCACATTGACTTTGGTTGTTCCTGGAGAATCTGCTGTTACAGTCCTGCAGCGATGGCAGAGCGCCTGTTAATATAGTCTCATGTAACAGAAAGGAGCTAGTTATATTCCTGCATATTGGGAAACATTTTATCCTTTGACCCTGCCACTAACGGAGGTTTCATTTTCTCTTTCAATCCATAAAAAAGTAGAAACATTACTGGTTGATAGAAACTTCCACTCAAAGTGATAGACTAGGGGCGGGACATCTCTAAGCGGTTGACCTATCACAACAGAGATGTCCAGCTAACCAATCAGAGCAGACTGGGCTCTGGTTTCAGACAGAGGGTGAAAAGAGAATGACCAAATGAAAAAAAATAAAGAGCTTTTTGAACATTAAAACACAGAAGAGGCACTAGAGCCTAATATACACCTGAAAATGAGAACAACATGTACTCTAGCTACAGAAACTACAGAAAAGCAAGTTTACGGAAACATCAAGTAGCTTATAATGATGCCATGAGAATATTGCTGAAGAGACCTCGATGGTCTAGTAGTGCAAGTGAAATGTTTGTGGCTGCAGGAGTCAATACTCTACAAGCTGTTTTAAGAAATCTCATGTATAAATGTATTTGCCGGCTTAATGACTCTGATAATGAAATCCTCTTGGCCTTATCGAACATAAGGTTTAGTACAATCATAGCTGTGGAGACATTGGTATCTCTTTGTCGGACACTGATTTAAATTATTCTTAAACTATGAATTATTTTTATGCTGTGTATGTAATTTATTATATGTAATGTCTTGTCTTTTATCTGGACCCTGAGTCTGTAATAAAGTTTTCATTCATTCATTCTAGAAGTTGCCAAATGATGGAAAACAATGGGGCAAACTTGCAATAGCTCCCTAACGCCATAGGTGCCACTAAAGAGAACAGAATGTATATCTGTGAGGTTGTAACTCTAAAATTAAACAACAGGCAATAAGCATGCAGTACCAAAGCTATGATACATGTCATAGCAGAAAGGGGGGTGCACATTGGCACATCATCTGAATGTGCGTGTGAGAGTGAGAGAGAGAGAGAGAGAGAGAGAGAGAGAGAGTGTGTGTGTGTGTGTGTGTTTCCAGCCGCACCACACGTTGGTACAGAGACACATTTCCCCAGGCACACACACAAAAAATGGTTGATTAGTGAAAAATGTCAAAACTGCTGTGGAGCGCCAGAAAAATCAAACCGAGCTGAAGGACTTTAATGATTTACATAAGAAGCTCTCTCAACTAAGTTTGAATGAAGTCGATGAAATGAATTTGTTAGCGGGGGTTTATTTACTTAACATTCGAGAGAAATGTCATCAGAGCTAACATCACTTTGAAAACCACTCGACGATCAAACAGAGGAAGAACAATCTGACGGACAACAGCTCAAATGTAGTGAAAACTCATTCTAGGGCTGTACCCGAATATCCGTTCGTTGGAGTACTATTCTGGTTTCAATTTCGTTATTCGGATATTCGTTTTTTCCCCATTTTAAAAAAAAAAAAATTGAATTTATTGAAATCTCCAATATCAACGTAAGAGCTCGTGCCTCTTTGGGGGGTGCTAACACTTAACCATAAACGTTATCGTTTACTTTCTCCGTCTTTATATGTAGATATTACTTTTCTCCCTTAATCTCCGTCAGGTTGTTTCCATAGCAACAACAACTTCCTGTCAACAGCGCTACCTCTCCTTCAAAATAAAAGCATGTCCATATAGAGTGGCGGTTGAGCTCCATGGGACCTTATTTCGGAAAAGTTATGCATTGAAGTCAATGGAGAGAGAAAGATTATCTTTTGATCCCGTTTGAATTGTGCCAGGAATTACACATATGATGTTTGTCAATCTTAAATAATAATTTCCACGTCAAAAAAGTCACAGTTTGTCGTAAAACTGTTGAAATATAAGAATATGAAAAATACGCAACTAAAAAGACTACAAATCCCAGAGTCCCGGTCCCGCATGCTGGCTCTCACGGAACCGACTAACTTCCCTTGTGTGTGTGTACAGCTCTCAACGCGCCCAGACTTGGAGTGATTTTCACCTCGTTTAATACTTTCTGCCTCATTCTGAAAGAAAGAAGTGAAATGTTTCAACGTGACGGTGTGTGGTGTGTGGTGCGAGGCGGGAGATGTAGTTCATTGAGCGGTTTCACACCAAAAAAACACACACATTTTTATTTTATTGACTTGCAAAATGATCTTTTAAATTGACAAACATCATATGTGTAATTCCTGGCACAATTCAAACGGGATCAAAAGATAATCTTTCTCTCTCCATTGACTTCAATGCATAACTTTTCAGAAATAAGGTCCCATGGAGCTCAACCGGAAGGGGAGGGACTTCGCCACTCTATAGACATATACAAAAGTAACAAACACAATGCGATATCCTTTTCAATTTCAAATTAGGTTACATTAACAAATAACTATAAAACAACAATACTGTAGAATAACAAAATGAATGCCGTGAATACACCGAAATATGTGTTGAAGCAGTTCGCTGCTGGCCGAATATTCGCTGCTGATTACTACCGAATATCCGGAGCCCGAAAAATGGTATTCGGGACAGCCCTAACTCATTCTACTGAACTTTTGAGATTCTTATTTCACCAGCTCAGTTTCTATATTCTCTAAAGTCAAGTGAGCGAGGTGCCAGCCTTAAATATGAGATTGTGCGGTAACAACACCGCCTCTGGAACAACAGTCTCTAACGGTCACAACTGGGGTTTAACTCCAGCAACATCTCCTGCCCCAAATACACGTTTGAATAACTAAAGACAGCATCTGCTTCCCCGGCTAAAAATGATGTTCAGTTTGACCCACATCTGTGCTCTCTATAAAAGCGGATCATTTGACCGCCTTTCCCTCTGGCAGACCCTTCAGATCCGACTAATTATATCCTCAAAAAGTACAATAAATATGTCTGTAAAGCACCATATGGGATGCAAGCACTGCTTTAGTTTGACATGAATAAAGCCACATAGCAAAGAGAAAGCAGAATAGTGAAGCTCCATTAGATGAAGCTTCACAGTTAGGCATTCAATTTAACGCTGTAACACTTTCCGCTGCACTGTGTGAGAAGAAAATGATGTGAAATGAACTTGAAGGGGGAGAAAAAACACATTGAGGAGACATTGTCAAGGAAGAAAGAAGTTTGAACCTGAAATACTAAAACTAATACTAAGAAATAATTGGACATTTTGGAAATGATTTGCCTTTATAGTTAAGAGGATAAGATGGATTCCACTTCTACCAACACACTGGCTCCATTCTGTGAGCCATTGTTTTACTTCTTAACTCTTCTTAAAAATAGGAAAGTACGGTGGCCAACAAGCACTACAACTTCTTTATTAGTTTAGTTTATTTATTATTTATAGTCTTTGTATTTGGAGCGTTTTGTCTATGCATCGTTTTAGTAAAATACTGCGCAACTTTCATCAAGTTAGTGAGTGTTCTCTAAAAGCTTCAGACACATGAAGCTCAGCGTAAGTTCAACCAGGAAGACCGTCTCTACTCTTCATTTTCTATTCCCACATTCCTTTACTACTCTCTCTCCTCTCAATAAGTGATCGGGGGCGTCACTCTACAGCTTAACCAATCACTTCGCTCTATTCCCAAGAGCCTATCATAGCGCTCCGCCAAACCTTTTAAGTCTGCTCTCCCCTCTGACAGCTGTCATTTCAGGTGACTCGATGCACCCCTTTTCACCTCCTGTCCCTCTGAATCCAGGGTCAAGCTAAGCCCCTCCCCTTCAGAATGAACCCAACTATCCATTCACCACCACCAGGGTCAAGCTAAGCCCCTCCCCTTCAGACTGAACCCAACTATCCATTCACCACCACCAGGGTCAAGCTAAGCCCCTCCCCTTCAGAATGAACCCAACTATCCATTCACCACCACCAGGGTCAAGCTAAGCCCCTCCCCTTCAGAATGAACCCAACTATCCATTCACCAACACCAGGGTCAAGCTAAGCCCCTCCCCTTCAGACCGAACCCAACTATCCATTCACCACCACCAGGGTCAAGCTAAGCCCCTCCCCTTCAGACCGAACCCAACTATCCATTCACCACCACCAGGGTCAAGCTAAGCCCCTCCCCTTCAGACCGAACCCAACAACCATTCAACACCACCAGGGTCAAGCTAAGCCCCTCCCCTTCAGACCGAACCCAACAACCATTCAACACCACCAGGGTCAAGCTAAGCCCCTCCCCTTCAGACCGAACCCAACAACCATTCACCACCACCAGGGTCAAGCTAAGCCCCTCCCCTTCAGACCGAACCCAACCAGTGCAGTGGGTTTTTTACAGCTAGTTGTTGAAGTAAATTTAAAAAGCAGCCATAAAGCTGAAGCATTCTGCAGGTGTATCTCTACGAGATATTCCATTTCCCGCGTTTTTATTTATTTATATTATTCCAAGAGAGAGTGATGTTTATTAGAGCCAGCGAACAAAAGGTAGCTCATTTAATTGAACGGAGATAAAAACTCATATGCTAGCTTCACAAACGCATACAGAAGTAAGTCTTAATGAAAAAGACGGATATTTACCGTGTGTGTGTGTGTGTGTGTGTATATAGCACATGCTGTACTGTACCAGATTGTATTCTGCTCTCTGACTCACATATAATAAATGTGGGAAGGTTGTTTTCTCGTCCCCTCTGAGGTTTAATGAGAAGCAGGCAAAGGGAAAGGTCTCACTGCTTATGAATCGCCACCACACACACACACACACACACACACACACACACACACACACACACACACACACACACACACACACACACACACACACACACACACACACACACACACACACACACACACACACACACACACACCACACACACACACACACACACACACACACACACACACACACACACACACACACACACACACACACACACACACACACACACACACACACACACACACACACACACACACACACACACACAGAGCAATAACTACGACTTAATAGAAAAAAACACAAACGTTTTATAAATTGTTTCTCAATTCCATTCCTGTTAAAGCATAATGAAAGCTCAAGGAGCAGCATATGATCCATTGATGCTATGAATGACTTGTTATGTTAAATATGTATTGAAAACTGAATAAAAGGAGTGACAGTTATGTAGAAAAATCTACATAATATTTTCCACACATTAAAAAATAACCAGATTTTAATAGCAATATTTCAAGACTATTTACAGCTAAAGGTAATTAAGTCCATTTTACTATCAATGTTCTGTCTTTGACTCACTTTTGCATAGTAATGTTTTATTTAGAAAATCATTGCAACTTATTTTTAAATTCATGTGAAAATGTTATTGTTATGTTTATTTGTATGCACAATATTTAAGTTGAACATATCATTTATTCTACCTTTAACATCACACCTCTACGATGCATTTGTACTATTATGGGCTTCTTTTTATTCAATTATTTGAGGCTGTGGCCGCCTTGACAAAGTTAAATGCTTGAATTAGTTGGATGGGGTAAAAAGGAGAATATTCACACAGTCAACGCCATGTCGTTGTCAGACTGACGGGAGATTGACGGCGAATTGCGACTTTTTCCCACAGGCAACTTTGTCCCTTTAACACAGGAAATCTGTCACAGCTGGAGACTTAATTAGTGGACTTTGTATCCACCAGGTAAACAATGAATTATGCATGACTTTACTCCCCTGGTGCCAGCGCTACAACAGGAACTGTCTGATAGCAAACAAGCTAATGTGGACGAGACATTGGAGAAGTTTTAAACTTTGTTAGGGTCCCTGGAGTCGGAAACATGCAAAGGAAAGTTTTCTGATGCATTATGGGAAGTCAAATCTCATGGAGGATGTACAACGGCTAAATAAAAACATGGAATCTGTCTTTACTGACATATTTTTATGGAAAAGACATGTTATAAGAAGAAAATGATTTAAATATTTTTGCTCAAATTGACATTACTGGAGAAATTGTAGTCATATTATGCAACAAGGAATAACTGACCAATCACAGCAGGGAGAATGATTAGGGGCGGGGCTTGGATCCTGTTTTGAGATCTCATGGCACAAATGCAATTATTTTAGGGATGCAATTAAAAAAAAAATGATAATGAATTAATTTGCTGGTTATTTCCTCTATTGATCTTTCCTTAAAATGTTTAAAATGTCTGAGGGGATGTCTTTTAAAGTGTAATTTTCACTAAAACATATTAACATTTTTAAAAAGAACCAGAAAATGTCTATTTTTCAGCAGCTGAAAACTGTATTTGTAGACTATGATGCACTCTGAGTTAAATGATTATCATATCAATATTCTTCTGTTGTTTAACTTATTGATTAGTCTGGTTTAAATGGGAACGGCTGTCAGTTGTCGAAGCTGCAATCAATCAATCAATGTGTATTTATATAGCCCAATGCACTCATCCTAATCTAGTCCACTGTATTTCCTTTTATTTCAAATCCCCAGCAGCACATCTCTACCAACACGCCTCCATGTGATCTGTTCTCCACAGCAGCTCTGTGCCTAATGTCTCGACTTCTCAGGAAACACAACCAGCTCAGGTCAAAGCTCTTCTCCCTTCTACATGTTCACAGTCGACCCCCCCATCCTCCCCTCTGCTCCCCACCGTAGTGGACATGGGAGACACAGATGGAAATCGATGAAATGGTTAGAGCTCACAGGGATGGGGGATCTGTCGGCTGCAGCTCTGTCTCATTACCACCTAATGCACTTCTCTTTCTCCCCTCACCTTCTCCATTTAAAGCGCCACACGATCACTCGGCCATTCCTTTGTGGTTTCTCATTAACTCCGAGACGCTGAAGGAATGAGAGGTGAGGCTTTACCATGACCTCTCTTTGGGGACGAAGCTACATCCCCTTCCTCAAAACAAAAAAAAAGTGTGTTTTTCTTTGTTTTTTCATAAACGACACAGGAAACCGCATTCATTTTCATATCTGTCTGAGAACTGTGCTTATTCATGCAGTGAGTGAGGCTTTTTCCAAAAATACAAAATGAGATCATCTCATCAGTGAATTACTATGATCACAATGCCTGTCAACACACAGGCAGACATCACCAAGGCGACGTAATGTCCCACATGCAGTGTACTCCCATTGTGGCAGATGACAATACATGACATGGCTATCAACATGAAATCCACCATTACATCTGCTGCTATAGTCAGGCAAAGAAAGACACGTAGAAGCCAGCTCTGTCATTGGATGAAAACGGGTACTGTGACTCTGAAACTGTAAAAGGAGTTTAAAGAGACCTCATTACGTTAATAATGTCTCCACTGGTGTTCATGTGTATATCAGTATGTAGTGTCTCTACTTTAAAGAGTCCTCTCCTGCTGATGTTCAGGTGTACATCAGTATGTAGTGTCTCTACTTTAAAGAGTCCTCTCCTGCTGATGTTCATGTGTATATCAGTATGTAGTGTCTCTACTTTAAAGAGTCCTCTCCTGCTGATGTTCAGGTGTATATCAGTATGTAGTGTCTCTACTTTAAAGAGTCCTCTCCTGCTGATGTTCAGGTGTATATCAGTATGTAGTGTCTCTACTTTAAAGAGTCCTCTCCTGCTGATGTTCAGGTGTATATCAGTAGATCGGATAAGTTAAAGAGTCTCTACTTTAAAAGAGTCCTCTCCTCTCCTGCTGATGTTCAGGTGTATATCAGTATGGAGTGTCTCTACTTTAAAGAGTCCTCTCCTGCTGGTGTTCAGGTGTATATCAGTATGTAGTGTCTCTACTTTAAAGAGTCCTCTCCTGCTGATGTTCAGGTGTATATCAGTATGTAGTGTCTCTACTTTAAAGAGTCCTCTCCTGCTGATGTTTAGGTGTATATCAGTATGTAGTGTCTCTACTTAAAGAGTCCTCTCCTGCTGATGTTCAGGTGTATATCAGTATGTAGTGTCTCTACTTTAAAGAGTCCTCTCCTGCTGATGTTCAGGTGTATATCAGTATGTAGTGTCTCTACTTTAAAGAGTCCTCTCCTGCTGATGTTCAGGTGTATATCAGTATGTAGTGTCTCTACTTTAAAGAGTCCTCTCCTGCTGATGTTCAGGTGTATATCAGTATGTAGTGTCTCTACTTTAAAGAGTCCTCTCCTGCTGATGTTCAGGTGTATATCAGTATGTAGTGTCTCTACTTTAAAGAGTCCCTCTCCTGCTGATGTTCAGGTGTATATCAGTATGTAGTGTCTCTACTTTAAAGAGTCCTCTCCTGCTGATGTTCAGGTGTATATCAGTATGTAGTGTCTCTACTTTAAAGAGTCCTCTCCTGCTGATGTTCAGGTGTATATCAGTATGTAGTGTCTCTACTTTAAAGAGTCCTCTCCTGCTGATGTTCAGGTGTATATCAGTATGTAGTGTCTCTACTTTAAAGAGTCCTCTCCTGCTGATGTTCAGTGTATATCAGTATGTAGTGTCTCTACTTTAAAGAGTCCTCTCCTGCTGATGTTCAGGTGTATATCAGTATGTAGTGTCTCTACTTTAAAGAGTCCTCTCCTGCTGATGTTCAGGTGTATATCAGTATGTAGTGTCTCTACTTTAAAGAGTCCTCTCCTGCTGATGTTCAGGTGTATATCAGTATGTAGTGTCTCTACTTTAAAGAGTCCTCTCCTGCTGATGATCAGGTGTATATCAGTATGTAGTGTCTCTACTTTAAAGAGTCCTCTCCTGCTGATGTTCAGGTGTATATCAGTATGTAGTGTCTCTACTTTAAAGAGTCCTCTCTTGCTGATGTTCAGGTGTATATCAGTATGTAGTGTCTCTACTTTAAAGAGTCCTCTCCTGCTGATGTTCAGGTGTATATCAGTATGTAGTGTCTCTACTTTAAAGAGTCCTCTCCTGCTGATGTTCAGGTGTATATCAGCATGTAGTGTCTCTACTTTAAAGAGTCCTCTCCTGTTGATGTTCAGGTGTATATCAGTATGTAGAGTCTCTACTTTAAAGAGTCCTCTCCTGCTGATGTTCAGGTGTATATCAGCATGTAGTGTCTCTACTTTAAAGAGTCCTCTCCTGTTGATGTTCAGGTGTATATCAGTATGTAGTGTCTCTACTTTAAAGAGTCCTCTCCTGCTGATGTTCAGGTGTATATCAGTATGTAGTGTCTCTACTTTAAAGAGTCCTCTCCTGCTGATGTTCAGGTGTATATCAGTATGTAGTGTCTCTACTTTAAAGAGTCCTCTCCTGCTGATGTTCAGGTGTATATCAGTATGTAGAGTCTCTACTTTAAAGAGTCCTCTCCTGCTGATGTTTCAGGTGTATATCAGTATGTAGTGTCTCTACTTTAAAGAGTCCTCTCCTGCTGATGTTCAGGTGTATATCAGTATGTAGTGTCTCTACTTTAAAGAGTCCTCTCCTGATGATGTTCAGGTGTATATCAGTATGTAGTGTCTCTACTTTAAAGAGTCCTCTCCTGCTGATGTTCAGGTGTATATCAGTATGTAGTGTCTCTACTTTAAAGAGTCCTCTCCTGCTGATGTTCAGGTGTATATCAGTATGTAGTGTCTCTACTTTAAAGAGTCCTCTCCTGCTGATGTTCAGGTGTATATCAGGTATGTAGTGTCTCTACTTTAAAGAGTCCTCTCCTGCTGATGGTCAGGTGTATATCAGTATGTAGTGTCTCTACTTTAAAGAGTCCTCTCCTGCTGATGGTCAGGTGTATATCAGTATGTAGTGTCTCTACTTTAAAGAGTCCTCTCCTGCTGATGTTCAGGTGAATATCAGTATGTAGTGTCTCTACTTTAAAGAGTCCTCTCCTGCTGATGTTCAGGTGTATATCAGTATGTAGTGTCTCTACTTTAAAGAGTCCTCTCCTGCTGATGTTCAGGTGTATATCAGTATGTAGGTCTCTACTTTAAAGAGTCCTCTCCTGCTGATGTCAGGTGTATATCAGTATGTAGTGTCTCTACTTTAAAGAGTCCTCTCCTGCTGATGTTCAGGTGTATATCAGTATGTAGTGTCTCTACTTTAAAGAGTCCTCTCCTGCTGATGTTCAGGTGTATATCAGTATGTAGTGTCTCTACTTTAAAGAGTCCTCTCCTGCTGATGTTCAGGTGTATATCAGTATGTAGTGTCTCTACTTTAAAGAGTCCTCTCCTGCTGATGATCAGGTGTATATCAGTATGTAGTGTCTCTACTTTAAAGAGTCCTCTCCTGCTGATGTTCAGGTGTATATCAGTATGTAGTGTCTCTACTTTAAAGAGTCCTCTCCTGCTGATGTTCAGGTGTATATCAGTATGTAGTGTCTCTACTTTAAAGAGTCCTCTCCTGCTGATGATCAGGTGTATATCAGTATGTAGTGTCTCTACTTTAAAGAGTCCTCTCCTGCTGATGTTCAGGTGTATATCAGTATGTAGTGTCATCTACTTTAAAGAGTCCTCTCTTGCTGATGTTCAGGTGTATATCAGTATGTAGTGTCTCTACTTTAAAGAGTCCTCTCCTGCTGATGTTCAGGTGTATATCAGTATGTAGTGTCTCTACTTTAAAGAGTCCTCTCCTGCTGATGTTCAGGTGTATATCAGCATGTAGTGTCTCTACTTTAAAGAGTCCTCTCCTGTTGATGTTCAGGTGTATATCAGTATGTAGAGTCTCTACTTTAAAAGAGTCCTCTCCTGCTGATGTTCAGGTGTATATCAGCATGTAGTGTCTCTACTTTAAAGAGTCCTCTCCTGTTGATGTTCAGGTGTATATCAGTATGTAGTGTCTCTACTTTAAAGAGTCCTCTCCTGCTGATGTTCAGGTGTATATCAGTATGTTAGTGTCTCTACTTTAAAGAGTCCTCTCCTGCTGATGTTCAGGTGTATATCAGTATGTAGTGTCTCTACTTTAAAGAGTCCTCTCCTGCTGATGTTCAGGTGTATATCAGTATGTAGTGTCTCTACTTTAAAGAGTCCTCTCCTGCTGATGTTCAGGTGTATATCAGTATGTAGTGTCTCTACTTTAAAGAGTCCTCTCCTGCTGATGTTCAGGTGTATATCAGTATGTAGTGTCTCTACTTTAAAGAGTCCTCTCCTGCTGATGTTCAGGTGTATATCAGTATGTAGAGTCTCTACTTAAAGAGTCCTCTCCTGCTGATGTTCAGGTGTATATCAGTATGTAGTGTCTCTACTTTAAAGAGTCCTCTCCTGCTGATGTTCAGGTGTATATCAGTATGTAGTGTCTCTACTTTAAAGAGTCCTCTCCTGCTGATGTTCAGGTGTATATCAGTATGTAGTGTCTCTACTTTAAAGAGTCCTCTCCTGCTGATGTTCAGGTGTATATCAGTATGTAGTGTCTCTACTTTAAAGAGTCCTCTCCTGCTGATGTTCAGGTGTATATCAGTATGTAGTGTCTCTACTTTAAAGAGTCCTCTCCTGCTGATGTTCAGGTGTATATCAGTATGTAGTGTCTCTACTTTAAAGAGTCCTCTCCTGCTGATGTTCAGGTGTATATCAAGTATGTAGTGTCTCTACTTTAAAGAGTCCTCTCCTGCTGATGTTCAGGTGTATATCAGTATGTAGTGTCTCTACTTTAAAGAGTCCTCTCCTGCTGATGTTCAGGTGTATATCAGTATGTAGTGTCTCTACTTTAAAGAGTCCTCTCCTGCTGATGTTCAGGTGTATATCAGTATGTAGTGTCTCTACTTTAAAGAGTCCTCTCCTGCTGATGTTCAGGTGTATATCAGTATGTAGTGTCTCTACTTTAAAGAGTCCTCTCCTGCTGATGTTCAGGTGTATATCAGTATGTAGTGTCTCTACTTTAAAGAGTCCTCTCCTGCTGATGTTCAGGTGTATATCAGTATGTAGTGTCTCTACTTTAAGAGTCCTCTCCTGCTGATGTTCCAGGTGTATATCAGTATGTAGTGTCTCTACTTTAAAGAGTCCTCTCCTGCTGATGTTCAGGCTGTATATCAGTATGTACGTAGTCTCTACTTTAAAGAGTCCTCTCCTGCTGATGTTCAGGTGTATATCAGTATGTAGTGTCTCTACTTTAAAGAGTCCTCTCCTGCTGATGTTCAGGTGTATATCAGTATGTAGTGTCCTCTACTTTAAAGAGTCCTCTCCTGCTGATGTTCAGGTGTATATCAGTATGTAGTGTCTCTACTTTAAGAGTCCTCTCCTGCTGATGTTCAGGTGATATATCAGTATGTAGTGTCTCTACTTTAAAGAGTCCTCTCCTGCTGATGTTCAGGGTGTATATCAGTATGTAGTGTCTCTACTTTAAAGAGTCCTCTCTGCTGATGTTAGGTGTATATCAGTATGTAGTGTCCTCCTTAAAGAGTCCTCTCCTGCTGATGTTCAGGTATATATCAGTATGTAGTGTCTCTACTTTAAAAGAGTCTCTCCTGCTGATGTACAGGTGATATCAGTATGTAGTGTCTCTACTTTAAAGAGTCTCTCTCCTGCTGATGTTTCAGGTGTATATCAGTATGTAGTGTCTCTACTTTAAAGAGTCCTCTCCTGCTGATGTTCAGGTGGTATATCAGTAATGTAGTGTCTCTACTTTAAAGAGTCCTCTCCTGCTGGATGTTCAGGTGTAATATCCGTAATGTAGTGGTCTCTACTTAAAGAGTCCTCTCCTGCTGATGTTCAGGTGTATATCAGTATGTAGTGTCTCTACTGGGACATGTCTTTATTTCTCATACTGCCTGTGCTGCAGCACCTCTTTTCACCCTCTGTCTGAAACCAGAGCCCAGTCTGCTCTGATTGCTTCAATGTGTTGCAGTACTAGCCAATGGAAGTGTTACGATTATGCAACTATTGAGATGTTTGCCTTTGCAGACCATTTACATGCACACAAACCTATAAAAACACACTACAGGAAAGGGAACACCTCCCAAAAATGCTAAAACAGGAACAATTATAATCCTGAGACATTAGGCACCAGCAACGCATACAGAAATAGACATTTGCATCATAGAGCTCATGAAA
The DNA here is from genome assembly GCF_902827175.1 of Gymnodraco acuticeps. Lineage (NCBI taxonomy): Eukaryota > Metazoa > Chordata > Actinopteri > Perciformes > Bathydraconidae > Gymnodraco > Gymnodraco acuticeps. The sequence continues at coordinate 52,442 of NW_022991511.1, forward strand.
GGTTATCTATCAGTGTGTGTGTGTGTGTGTGTGTGTGTGTGTGTGTGTGTGTGTGTGTGTGTGTGTGTGTGTGTGTGTGTGTGTGTGTGTGTGTGCACCCGTGCGTGGGAAGCTGTTGCACCCCTCCCCCCCCTCCCGCAGGTGATTGTCAGCTTGGCTACCTGAAATGTGAGGAGAAACATTTTCCGGCATCTAAACTTCTCTCCGTCAGACGGGAATGTCACCGGACTCTAAATCTGGAGGAGATGTGTCCTTTAAAGAGAGCGGAGGAGTCGAGCCAAATGTCAACTGAGAGAGAATCAAGGAGTAGAGGAGTCACCCAGATCTGAACTAGAGGTGGAGGAGTATTTAACTCCTGGGGAAATGCTTTAATTTGAGGGTGGGTCCTCCTTTAAATAGCATCACTTTACGTCGCTAAGGAGCAGAAGATCTCGTGGCGGCGGTGGGAGTGAGCTTTTCCACAGGAAGTCATGAAACTAAATGTTAAGTTGATGCAGAAACCGTCACTGTGATCTGGATAAAAACTGAGTCTTGTCAATTTGATCTCTCTCTGCTTTTTGAAGCTACCTTAAATGTGTGTAATGCTGCTTTTAAGGTAACAAAAATAGCCAATATAGTGGAAGCACATTATAAAAAGGCATTTAAAAAGGAAAGACAATAAAATCAACAAACCAGGTATCACATACATGGATACAAAGCCATACTGCAGTTTGAGTTTGAACAACTCATCCAAATGCTGCGTCAAAGAGATACGGTTTTAATGTCGATTTCAAAAGTATGTTCCAGATGGTCGGGGCATCAAAACTAAACGCTGCTTCTCCATGTTTGGTTCTGACTCTTGTAACAGAGAGCAGACCTGTTCCAGAAGACCCGAGACTCCTGGATGGTTCATACTTTTGCAGGAGATTGTTAATATAATTTGGTCCTGATCCACTTAGTGCTTTAAAAACCAGCAATAGTACTTTCAAATCAATTCTTTGGCCGACTGGAAGCCAGTGTAAAGACTTCAGAGCTGGACTGATGTGATCCACTTTCTTAGTGTCAGTGAGGACTCGAGCAGGGGCGTTCAGCTGCAGCTTCCTGATGGATGTGTTAGTGAGACCTGTGAAGACAGCAGTCGAGTCTACTGAAGATAAAAGCATGGACAAGCTTTTCTAAATCCTGCTGTGACATTAGTCTTTTAATCCTAGATGTGTTCTTCAGGTGATAGTGTGCAGACTTAATAACTGTTGAAATGTTTTGAAGTCTGCCGACTGAAGCTCTGCGATGACTTTTAATCGTTCCTTCTTTGCTTAAAGGAAATTGTTCTACAAGCATCAAATAATTAATGTTTGAGCTGCAACCATTACTCAATCTTTGGAAAAGTAATCGGAAACTATTTTTTTGAATCAACTCAGTAACTTATTTGATATAAGAATAAAAAAGCAATTAGGACTCAATTTGTTAAACTGTTGGAGATTTTATAGCAAATGCTTTTTCCTAACGCAGGGGTCGGCAACCCGCGGCTCTTCAAGCCCTCTGCTTTAGCTCCCTTGAGCTAAGACAAAAATAAGAAGGAAATAAAAATAAAAATATTTGTAGGTAGGACTATTTATATTTTGTTGCACGGTTGAAAATGTTTTGTATTTTGAGGTGATACTGTGACACGGTTTTAATTAGGTCAACTATATGCGTCACATCCTGCTGCGGTCCCTTTTCCTGCAGGCGAATAACCTGACCCCCGGCTCGATGAGCGAACTATGGATACATCAAAGAAGAGAAAAGTATGGGAGGAACACAGAGGGTTTGATTCTGCGTGGACAGAGTTATCTGCTTCCACAGCAAGCGATGCTGGCTCACCGGGATGTTTGATATGTGGGGAGAAGTTGTCAAAGGTGCTGCAGCCTTTACGTATCGAGGACCAACACGGGAGAAGAAGACAGCTGACGATCTTCAGTCATAATTCAACCAGTTAACTCTTCTTATATTTTATTTATTTCAAAGTGGGACCATTCGAATTATATTAATTTCCTTCAAGTGTGCAGAGGACTCTGCAAGTGCTGTGTTGACTTAATTTAGAGTATTTTAAAGTGTCTTTTTTTAATTCTCCTTTAATTCGTTCTTTGTTTATTATTAGAGGTTAACAGTTTTCTAGAATGTAATAAATAATAAATGCAAAAAAACTGTAGTTTGTGTCTGTGATGTAACAATAAATACAACTTTGTAAGCTATCAAGCTATCAAATATGTTTTTGCGGCTCCAGACAAAAAATGTGGTGGAAAAGGGGGCAAAATGGCTCTTTTGGTCAAAAAGGTTGCAGACCCCTGCTCTAATGTAATGCTTTTATCTGTTTTATCTGTTTCGTATCATTCATATATATATATATATATATATATATATATATATATATATATATATATATATATATATTTGGGTCGTGGACTAAATAAGAAATGCAAAGACATTAATCTACATTTAAAGATTGGCTTTGTTTATTTTCCGGTGCTACAGACCTGTGAGTTAAACACAATGTTCACAGGATTTTTAGTTCGAGTTATGAACAGATATGCAATGGGTGTTGAAAATAAGCCAATGGATTAACTGTATCTAATGGTTTCTATGTGTTGCAGTTCAAAAGCATTTCAATCAGTTCATTGACAATTTCCAAAAGAGGTCCACATCATGTTGGTCATTTAGATATGTTTGTTCTAGTTCGTTGATCATATCGAAATGCTAAGCGCAAAATAAAAGCAGTTTATAATGATCTTGTTATTCTTTGACTTGAGGATATGATTTCTATCTTTCATGTGAAACATAACTTGTTTTCGTTTCAGCACACAGTGTTTTCCCTCCAGTTTGACTCTCGAGATGAATGAGAGGTCATACTGAGCGAAAAGATGGAGAAACACCATTAACACATTATTAGAAGCTTCAAATCACCGGGTTCTGCTGATTCTGAGCTGAATGATTTACACCGACTGGCTTAGTGACGTTAATTCAACTTCATGATCTTTCACAAGAGAATCAAACAAAGGCTTTTTCAAGAAGTTAACAAACACTAAAACATTATTCTCCTACGGGTCAGAACACATGACCTCCTTTATTTGATATTGATCATATTAACTGAGCAGCTTGAAGGGATGAACAAGACTTTCAGCATTACAGATTTGAATAAAATAGAGCTTTATAGTTGTATTGTCCTAAAACAAATCAATGTTCTCTCCGACATGTTGCATTGTAGTTCGTTTCTCCGGCCTATACAGTAGCACCATGTTTTCATTATGGATTTGAGATGTGCAATTGTATATAGCTAAATATAGAATGACATATTTAGACTACTAAGTAAAAATGTATTAAATATCAATAACACACTTAAAGGTGGGGTAGGTCATTCACTTCAGAAACACTTGTTATATTCCATGGAATGCTCTTAACATCCCGATAGCAATGAATATCTTAAATGCTTTGACAATAAATACAAATATTTCATCAGTGGAAGCCGTGGCGCTGTAAAAAGCACGACCAATCGTCTGAGCCGGCCCGGCTAAAGTAACTGGATGGCCTACCTGCCTGTCAGCCTTCCATCTGGGCACAAACTGATCTCGTGCCCTCATTGGTCATGTGCGCGTTCGTGTGTGTTGGAGGAGGGGCTCTGTGAGGAAGTGGCAGATTTCTTCCGGTTGTGTATTTTCAAATTCTAGCGCCGTCGAGCTGCTTTCTCCAAAATGACACCTTTAAGGTATAACGTTGAATCATCGAGCCCTGATGTCAATTTCTATCGCATCGATTATAATATCACAACTTCCTCTGCTCATATAAATATACCAAAATGACCCATTAAAAAGAGGGAAATCCTCATATACTCAAACAAAAATAACTAAATAAAAAGTAAATGCACACTGGAGGAGGTGCCTCCGATTTTAAGGAAAGTTAACGGCAAAAATGCCCCAAGAAAGCTCAAAATGCCCCCTTCAAATAGTGACCGAAAAGACCGAAATTGGCCACAAGGCTGTGAAAAATAAATGATAATGCATTCAGCAGTTGAGGCTTTAACATACTTGAAGTCATTCCACATTTAGACGGCAACTTAATGCACAAATGATTACATTACATTACATTACATTGCATTTCATGTCACTTGTTAGACGCTTTTATCCAAAGCGACTTACATACTCAGTACTGTGGGCAATCCCCACAGGAGCACTTTGGGGTGAAGTGTCTCAGGGACACAACGACATGCTGATCCGAATACCAACTCACAACCCACTGCACCACACGCCTCCCTTATTATGATATTTACGAGTTAACATATAGAATAAAACACCACCCAAGCAGAGTGATGCGACCTGATAGCACAGTGCATCCACTCCCATCCACTTTCAGTAAAAGCCACTGCTATTCGGAGTGAAATCACAAACACGTCCTTGTTATTTCTGGCACTGGGATAAAGAAAGGAACACAAACTCAGTCTGAGCTTTCTAAATAAAGAATGTTAAGATCACATTTCCGCTGGTTTTATGCTTGAATAAAACAAAGGACGCATCTAAATCTTTCATCAAACAAGGAGGAAATGTAGGGCTGCTGACATACTACAAGGATATGAGTAGGTTTCACTGAGGCCAAATAATGCAAAGCCTCCTCTTCCTCTTCCTCTTCCTCTTCCTCTTCCTCTTCCTCGCGTGCTTCGCCCTGCAGTAATTGGATCTGACATGACTCCTGAATCAGATCCATGGGCTTTTAATATAGGATGCAAAGTGGGTCAAACTTCCACTTGGGCTCTTAAAACTCTACAATCTGGACCGCAAATGCTGACATGAATAATGTAGCTGCGTAAAGTAATTGATAGTAAGTAGGGGGAGGTTTAGAGAGAGGGGGGGAGTCTTGAAGGAAGGGAGTCAAAGATGTCTGAGCAACTTTTGTTTCTATTTCTGAAACATCTGGCTTCTCTCTGAATCAAAGTCCTTCTCTTAATGACAGAGAAAGAAAGGAATAAATACAGACGAGTAAAAGTACAGTACGACTTCAAATAGGGCTGGGCAATATGACACAAATGGGAAAAAGGACTTTGTGCAGCCATATCAATCCGCAGAAAGAAGTCCCTTCAATTTAGTTTTCCTTTGGTTGAAAACACTTTTTTAAATATTATATATAAGAGAACAAGATAACGCAAGACAAGGAAAGAGGTTCAAATATTAAAAGCTTAGACATAGAACATAGCAGAAGAAGACAGACAGGAAGTCGGTACTAAGTCTGCCTCGCTGCACATTATCTCTCACACACACACACACACACCTGCTGAGACTTAATAGTAGGGCTAGACATATTCAGGGTGTTAGTGATGGTGGATATGATCACAGTGACCTGGTCAGTGAGGACAGACAAACAGCTCGTTAGTAAAGGATGATTAAAGCCTTCAGACACACACACTGATCAGAGAGAGACACACACACTGAAGCTACACCTGATCAGAGACACACACACTGAAGCTACACCTGATCACACACACACACACACACACACACACACACACACACACACACACACACACACACACACACACACACACACACTGAAGCTACACCTGATCACACACACACACACACACACACTGAAGCTACACCTGATCACACACACACACACACTGAAGCTACACCTGATCAGAGACACACACACTGAAGCTACACCTGATCAGAGACACACACACTGAAGCTACACCTGATCACACACACACACACACACACTGAAGCTACACCTGATCACACACACACACACTGAAGCTACACCTGATCACACACACACACAGATCAGAAGAGAGACACACACACTGAAGCTACACCTGATCACACACACACACACACACTGAAGCTACACCTGATCACACACACACACACACACACACTGATCAGAGAGAGACACACACACTGAAGCTACACCTGATCACACACACACACACACACACACACACACACACACACACACACTGAAGCTACACCTGATCACACACACACACACACACACACACACACTGATCAGAGAGAGACACACACACTGAAGCTACACCTGATCACACACACACACACACACACACACACACAGAAGCTACACCTGATCACACACACACACACACACACACACACACTGAAGCTACACCTAATCAGAGACACACACACTGAAGCTACACCTGATCACACACACACACACACACACACACACACACACTGAAGCTACACCTGATCAGAGACACACACACTGAAGCTACACCTGATCACACACACACACACACACCTGATCACACACACACACTGAAGCTACACCTGATCACACACACACACACACTGAAGCTACACTTGATCACACACACACACACACACACACACACACACACACACACACACACACCACACACCACACACACACACACACCCACACACACACACACACACACACACAGAAGCTACACTTGATCAGAGAGAAACAGCATTTTAACTTCATGAAAGAAAAACAGGATTTCTCTTGAGTTTAAATCTAATCAGTTATTTCACTCTAAAAAGGCACTATCTTAAAGTGTGTATAGCTTCATCAGATTCTTGTGCCCAAATTGTGAGCAGCTAAGCAATACTGTGGCTTCTCTGGCCATGGGGCTAAGTCCTTGTTATTTCTCCAGCGATAATGTTTGTTTGCCAGCTCTTCTTTTGTTTATTGCAAAACAAACAGCTGCGGCTGTTAAATGCACCATTTACTGCTTTCTTTTCCTGCACAACTTAGAGTGTGTGGCAATATATCTACAAGGATGCTCAGTCATCTAGCTAATAGGCTAACTGGTAGAGTAGGGAGAGACATGAGGCAGAGACACTGGATGAGGTGAAAGGCACAGGTGCATGCTGGGGATTTAAAAACAACAACAGGTAGTTAATGTGTGTTTGCCACAGACAGAAGCTGCAGAGGCTCTACGGCACTTTCAAACCTTCAGCACCTATTGTCGCAAAACTTCTCTGAGTCATAACTTTGTATTTTAAGAGGCAGTGTGACTCATGGCATGTTATTGCCAATTTCTCTGTGAATTATTAATCAACTCCAATAGATTTAGAACTGCAAAACTGAGAGAATAAAGAGCTTTTTGAACATTAAAGCATGTAAACATAAGACCAGAGAGAGGCACTAAATAGTGATACGAAGCTTACATAGAAAAGAAGATAAGGTTGTTGTTGTTGGGCTTAAGACGTTAACCTTGCTCAAAGGTATTTTGTAATTTACTGAAGTAGTATTTAGAGTGTGTCTCAAGCCTTGATCAAACTCCTTGAATCATTCCTGCATGTAAAGCTACACACACACACACACACACACACACACACACACACACACACACACACACACACACACACACACACACACACACACACACACACACACACACACACACACACACACACACACACACACACACCACACACACACACACACACACACACACACACCACACACACACACACACACACACACACACACACACACACACACACACACACACACACACACACACACACACACACACACACACACACACACACACACACACACAC